>NC_031770.1:110127966-110147427 GCF_001522545.3 Parus major
AAAGGGGAAAGAAAAAAGAGAAAAAAGGGGAAAGAAAAAAGAGAAAAAAGGGGAAAGAAAAAAGAGAAAAAAGGGGAAAGAAAAAAGAGAAAAAAAGGGAAAGAAAGAGGGTAAAGAAAAGAACAAAGAAGGGAAAGAGGAAAGAAAAAGGAAGACAAGGAGGAAAGGAAAGGAGAATGAAGCAAGTGATTTTCTTGGCAATAAAACACCTTTATGTTAATTATACAGTCACTGTACAAACTTCTCAGGCCTCTTCACTTCATTTTAGGAAACTGAATTTCCAGAGTTAGCCTGCAGCATCCTGCAGGTCTGGAATTTGGCAGAAGAGAAACATCTTGGCTCTCTTCTGACTGCTCAGAGAAAACATGAACTCCTGCACATACTCTGAATTCCATTCAGCCCCTCACTGTGCAGTGAAGAATACAAATTACATATTATATTATCTAAATATTTAATGTATTACTTAACTTTTTTAAAAAGTATTAACTTTTACTCTGCACTTTGCCATTAGAGGGTGTTGAAAACAACTCTCCTGTAGCAGATAAATATGGAATTAATAAATTACTAGGGCTGTAGGGTGGGTGAAGTAGTTTTTGACTTGTTATCCTGCTGGAGAAGGTACAGATCCAGATGGATGATTTAGCAGAGGCAGGAACCTTTGGAATTCTACTCATCTGACTTCTGGGAGAAAGATTTAAATCAGCCATTTCCTTGTTCCAGCCTGTCACATTTAGCAGTGTCATTACACAGCAAGAATTATTTGGTCAACAAGCCATTTATCTGTTGCTCAGGAGATGTGAATCATTGGAAGGTGGCTTTTGACACCATTTTGTTCAAAATGTGAAGTTTTGGGTTAAAAGCCAAGAATTAATCAACAGCTGTCAGACATGGAGATTTTAAAGCAATGAATGATTGCCCTGGAAACGTGGTGCTAAGAAGTAATGAGGTTTTTAAATGTAATTCTTACACAGAGAATATGTTCAGAAAGGCAAGAGATTGACAAATGAAGTTTTAAACCCCTGAAAAAATAAGGAAAAAAAAGCACATCAATGGATCCATGTGCTGGATATGGTAACAGTTGTTCTGTCTTTGGGTGGCAGAGGAAGATGAAACACATGAGAGTGCTTTAATCATGAGACAAAAATAGCAAGGCCTCTGAACCCCTTTAATTTTCTGGTGATTTCATCAACAGAATTTGGTCAAGCTGATCACATTATTCAGTTGTTACTCATAGGCAGGAAGTGATACAGGCTGCAGGGAAAAGAAAAATCAATGTTCTTGGATGCTGCACTAATGGATGTGGACTCAGAAACCTGAGCTGATGGAGCAAGAGCAGAGTGGATGTGAAACAAAGCCCTGGAACACAGAGATGCAAATGCAAGGAATTATTAAAACAGGTTCCTGCACCCAAGATAGTTCCCACACTACCAAATTCAGCATCCTAAAAGGAAATTTGAGTAAGAGACACAACAGGCAATGACACAAGAACAGCTCCTACCCAAAACAAAACCAACGTGCTCAGCAGCACCTGGAAAATGCAAACTGGAAGTTTCCTGCTTTTTGTACCTCCTGAATATTTCCCCAGCATCAATTAAAGGAAAAAGTGTTTCAAACCAGGCATCTTCATTGTCCTCCTAAAGAGGAATTTTTGACAAAGATTCATCTCATTCTATTCCAGATCAAAATTAAGAACAACAAAGCCAGGACAAAGGATTTCAATTTGTTCTTCCAATTAGAGAACCATCCCCGAAGGCCAAAAACATTTCCTACCTTTGTGATTTCCTGAAAATGGCCTTAAATCTCCACTTGTACAAGGTGAAGAAGCAAACAAATGTCTGATGTTACAGAGGGAATATTTCAACAACACTCACTTCTCACCCAAGCACCAAATGGATTTTTAACCATCCAGGATTTCCACTCCAGCCACTGCTGGGTGAGACAGCTCACAAAATATCCCAGTGCCTGGGCAAATCCCTCAGATCCCACTCACCACTGAGCTGAGGTGCTCAAACTCTTGTTCCAGCAGAAAGGAGGACCATCCATCCTCCAGGACCTCAAACATGGGCCGGTAGAAGAAGGGATACATGAGGGTGACTGAATCCAGGGTGGAAAGCACCTGTGTGAACAAGAGAAATCATGGAATCACAGGTGTGGGTTGGAAGGAGCTTAAAGCTGATCCCCTTCCACCCCCTGCCTTGGACAGGGACACCTTCCACTATCCCAGGCTGCTCCAAGCCCCATCCAACCTGGCCTTGGACACTTCCAGGAATGGGGAGTCCAAAACCTCTGGGAAATACCCCACAACCCTATGTGAAACATTCCAGATTCTACTTTGCCTTTCAAAATATGAAAACCTAATGGGAAAAAAAAAAACCAACAAAGCTCTAAGGCTGAGGTGAGCTCAGGATCTGCAGGTTTTCTGGCTGATGGTAACTGCTCACCTCGATGGAGCTGGCGATGTTCAGACACTCCTCCATCCCTGGGATGTCCAGCTGGATAATCCTCAGGTCTTTGCACTTTATGACAATGGTGCCCAAGGAGCCCACAAACCTACAGCAAGACAGGAAATAAGAGTGCCATAAAACCAGGATCCTCTAAGGCAGGATGAATGTCACAGCTCTTCCCATGAAGCCAATCTCCATTAGTGGCAATTTGTCTGCAGGGGCACCTTTCAAACAAATAAACAATCACATTTCATTATTTGCTGTTTGAAAACCTGGTTTTATTTTAGTTTATCCCATCCTTTTGCTGTGGCAGGGAGTGGAGGTGTTACATGACAAACATTACATTGCTGGGAGGGTGGGCAGGCCCTGGCACAGGGTGCCCAGAGAAGCTGGGGCTGCCCCTGGATCTCTGGAAGTGTCCAAGGCCAGGTGGAGGACAGAGCATGGGAAGAAATTCTCTGAGGTTTCCATCCCTCTGATCCTTTCCTCTCCCAGACACACACAGGGAAATCAGGAACAAACTTAGCAGCAAATTTCATCAGCACCCAGCAATTCTCCCAGCCCAGGCTCTGGGCTTTTTTTAATCTGCTGCCTGATTTCTCCAGTCTTGCTGGCAGAAAGGAACCCTGTTCTACCAGGTTTCCTTAAAAGGCTTTAAAACCAGAGGAAGGATTTTGTAATTAATATAAAAATGAAGTATTAGCATCAAGCTGGAAAAGGTGAGGGAGCAGAAGACAACGACCAGGTGAGATGGGGCAGACACTCAGTGAGGGGCAATGGTGCAGGTAAAGAAGAAATGAGGGGAAAAAGAGAAATCTCTGAATTTTCTGTAGTAAAAAGGGGATGGGCAAGAAAAAATATGGAGCTGTGCATCTACAGCTGAGCTGTACCCCAAAAAGCACACTGCTAAAGGGTTACTGATTCCCAAAAGCAGCTGCAGAAAGTGAGGGATGATGCTATTGAGCAGCAGGAGATGATCTGGGGCTGAGCAAGTCCAGAGTCCAATTCTGCCACCAGTTTTGGAGGGTGACACAGGGCAAATCCCCTCAGCAGTGCTCTGACACCCTTCTCTGTGCACACTGGGGAAGCTGCATCGTTGATAAAGTGCTTCAAGAGTGGATGAACCCAGTGAGCAATGAACAGAGAGCAAAAGGGGTTAAACACAAAAATTCTGACTTTCTACAGGACCAAAAACCCAACCTCTGAGAAGCAACATCAAACGTGAATATCCAAACAGGATGGGAATCCTGCCCTGGGCCCTGAGAGAACCATCAAAGTTGGAAAAGGATCATTGAGTCCAACCTGAGACCCATCCCCACCTTGTCCCCAGCCCAGAGCACTGCGTGCCACCTCCAGTCATTCCTCAGACACCTCCAGGCATGGGGACTCCAAAGCTCCCGGGTGTTCCGAGGGTTTAAGCACCCTTTCTGGGGAGAAATTCCTCATCATGCCCAACCTGAACCTCCCCTGCCACAGCTTAAGACAATGTCTATGCCCAGAGCATCCTTCCCTCAACCCTGAGGTGTCAGCCGGCCTTCCCAGCCGCGAGGCATTAGGGATGGGCAGGGAAAAAAGGAAGCATCACCTTTTCTCGATGGAATCGATGTTGGAGTGGAGCAGCCACAGCTCCTCGGCGTTGTCCTGCCGCCGCGACGAGAAGATGAGGTGGTGGCCGGTGAGGCACAGCGTGCCCTCCACGGCCAGGTGGAACGGGCAGTGCAGCACCACGTTATCCGCTCGGGGCGTCTTGATCAGCTCGGCGAACTCCATGCTGGACGGAGGGCGGGGGAAACCCACCGGGGAAATTCACCGGGAAAACGGGGGGGAGCCTCGGGAACACCGGCAGGGCCGGGCTGGGAAAGCCGGGGAGGGTCTGTGCGGTGCCACCCGGGCAGGCGGGGGCATAACCCGCGGGGGCGGCGGCTCCCTGGGGACCGAGAGCGACGCGGGGAGCGGGAGAGGCCCGCACAGGGTCCCCCTTTTCCCTCAAGGCCGGGCCGGGGGTGTCGGGGGAGGGCGGCGCGGGGAGACCCTCGGTGCTGACTCGGGGAGGGTCAGGGCGCCGGGGGAGCCCCAGGACCCCCGGGCCCCACAAGATTCCCGGGATTCCCGGGATTCCCAGGAGCCGCGAGCGGAGCGGGATGAGCCGGAAGCGCCGCCCGCGAGCCCCGGCTCACGTGGTGCGCGCCTGGACCAATCCGCGCTCGCCATGCTCACGGAGCCAGGGAGGACGTTAATGGGTCCGGCGGGCGGCATTACCCCGCCACAATCGTTCCGCGGCGCTTAACGGCAGGGGGCGGGGCTCCGGCCGGGCCTCGCGGGAGGGGGCGTGGCCTGCAGGGGAGCCAATGGGGAGAGGAGAGGCCGGGAGAGGGGCGGGGCCAGGAGCGAGGGGCGGGGCCAGGAGCGAGGGGCCGGGCTTGGGGAAAGCGGGCGGGAGTGGAACGGGAATGGGGATGGGCGGGGATTGGGAATGGGGCGGGAATGGGAACAGGGAATGGAGCGGGAATGGGAACAGGGAATGGAGCGGGAATGGGGACGGGCGGGGATTGGGAATGGGGCGGGAATGGGAACAGGGAATGGAGCAGGAATGGGGACGGGCAGGGATTGGGAATGGGGCGGGAATGGGAACAGGGAAGGAATGGAGGCCAGGGATTGGGAACGGAGTGGAAAATGAGTGGGAAGGGATTGAAAATGGAGCGGAAAGCGAGTGGATGGGAGAAATGGAATGGGAAGGGAAAGCGTAGGAATTGGGAGCGGAGCCGGCAGGGATTGGGAATGGAATGAGCACGGATTGGTAAAGGAACAAGAAGGATTGGAATGGAATGGAATGGAACTGGCAGGGTTTGGGAACGGGGCCACGCAGCTGTGGCAGGGGAGCGATGCCCTCAGGCTGCAGAGCCCCCCTGATGTGGGGTCATCACTGGCATTTGTGTTTCCATCTCGGAATTACCGAGTGTTTTGGATTGGAAGGGACACTATGGATCATCCAATTCCACCCCCAGCCATGGGCAGGGACACCTCCCGCTATCCCAGGTTGATCCAAGCCCTGTCCAACCTGGCCTTGGACACTTTCAGGGATCCAGGGGCAGCCACAGCTTCTCTGGGCACCCTGTGCCAGGGCCTCCCCACCCTCCCAGGGAACAATTCCTTCCCAATATCCCATCCATCCCTGCCCTCTGGCAGTGGGAAGCCATTCCCTGTGTCCTGTCCCTCCATCCCTTGTCCCCAGTCCCTCTCCAGCTCTCCTGGAGCCCCTTTAGGCCCTGGAAGTTGTGACACTGCCAACATCCCCCAGGGAGGCTGCAGGGCCAGGGGTGCATAATCTTGAGTGCATTTCCGTGGTTTATTCCTGTAAAGTTCAGTACTGTCAGGAAGAGCTTGGGCACAGTTAAAACCCAAACCTTACCACTAAATTTATCAGCAGAGGTGCGAGCAGGAATGAGGATCTCTGGAAGTGTCCAAGGTTGGATGGGCTTGGAGCAACCTGGGATAGTGGAAGGTGTGTCCCTGCCCATGGCAGGGGGTGGATCTGGGTGATCTAGAGGGTCCCTTCCAACCAAAATTATCTGTGATTCCAAACCAAATTGAAGTCTGGTAGCACTGAAATCTAGCATTTACCCCGACAGTATCTGTGAGAGTGAGAAGGGCTGGCCACAAACCCGTGTGCTCCCAGGAAAAGTGAAGTTCTAGGGAGTGGGGAAAAGTCGAAGGACTCTCCAGATTTTCAGGGGAAAAAAACAAAATAAAATCCAGCTTTTTCCTGAAGAGGGGCTCAGCTGTGTGCACTGGCCATTGGGGTTGCTGGAAGGGAGGGTGGATCCAGGCTCTGCTCCAGAGCCACAGATCTCACAAATCTCACTGACCCAGAGAGGCTCCGGCTCCTCAGCCTCCACCCGCCTTATCTCTGCCAAAGAACAAAGCCAAAGCCTGGAAATCGGGTCATCAGCCACTCCTGGGGCTCCCTCTGGAGGGGATGGATGGCTCCTGGTGCCGTTCTGCCCGGGATTATTTCAGTTCCAGGTTGTTCAGCCCCTGCGCGATGGAATCAGGCCGAGTGGATGCCAGCGGGCAGGGGTGGGTGACAGCTGGTTGTGGGCAATTGTCCCCGAGAAGGATTGCAGGTGTTTGGATTGGGGTCACCTGAATTTTAATCCTTGCCCTTGGTGCCGAGTTTAGCCCGAGTTTGTCCAGTTTGTCTCGTAAATGCTGGCAGTTTTGGTGGTTCCAGTGTCTGGGAATGATTTGAAAGTCTAATTAATGACATTTTAATCTTGTAGATAGGTGCAAAGATTCATAATAAGGACAATTAATTCTCCTCTTATGGGGGTTTGCACTGATCTGCATCATCAGAGAGAAGAGGGGGTCTCTGGGTGTACCTTGATAGTTTGAGCTGGAAGAGGCCTTAAAACTCATCCAGTTCCACTCCTGCCGTGGGCAGGGACACCTTCCCCTATCCCAGGCTGCTCCAAGCCCTGTCCAGCCTGGCCTTGGACACTTCCAGGGGTGGGGAAGCCACAACTGGAGTGGCTGCAAAGGAGAAAAAAGGATTTCAGCCCCACAGGCAGTGGGGAAACAGCACTGCTGCCTCTGTGAAGGAGGGAAAAGGCAAATTTGGGTTGTGGCTGCACGTGGAGGGACTGATTGTTCCCCCAGTGTTTGTCCTGACAACTCTGCAATCCCCAGGGGATGTGTGGGAGGGGATCATCACCCAGATCAGAGAAAATCCCACCACAAACAGCCCTCAAATGAGGGGTATATTGGATATTACACAGAGAAAATGGAGTTAGAGGTGCACTGGGAATGTCCTTAAGACGAGGAGTGGCTGCACCGAGATGGGATTCACTGCCTGCCTTTTTCTCTCCTTGTGCCTCGTGCTTGAGGGAAAGTGAGGTTTATACTCAAAAGAATTTGGTTTAAACGTCATCTCTCACAGAACATGTCAGGGAGACCCATCCTGTCTTGATTTTAGTCCTGTAAAATCAGGAGC
Organism: Parus major; assembly: GCF_001522545.3. Classification (NCBI taxonomy): domain Eukaryota; kingdom Metazoa; phylum Chordata; class Aves; order Passeriformes; family Paridae; genus Parus; species Parus major. The sequence goes on from NC_031770.1 coordinate 110,135,401, forward strand.
AGCAACATTTGGAGCTGCTCCCTGCCTTGTGACACTGCCTGGCACAGCTGAGCCCTGATCCTGGTCAGCAAACATTGTCCCAGGAACCATGGGGGATGTACAGGACATGGGGAAGGGAATGACACACCTCTTGTGCAATAAAACACCTCTCCCTGGCCTCCTTACCTCTGGCTCCTGCACATACCATCCTGTCCTGCATTCCCTCTCCATGGGAGAGATCCCACCCCACGGGCTGGGCTGTGAACAACAAGAGTTTTGGGATAATCTCATGGCTGGGGTACAGACTCACCCTGAATGACTCTGGAGCACAACTGGGGTGATGAGGAGCTGCTGAGGGAGCTGGGAAAGGGGCTCAGCCTGGAGAAAAGGAGCCTCAGGGGGCTCTTCTGGCTCTGCACAACTCCCTGACAGGAGAGGGTGGCTGGCTGGGGGTTGGTCTCTCCTCCCGAGTAAAAACAATGAGGGGAAACAGCCTCAAGTTGTTCCAGGGGAGGTTTGAGTTGGATATTAGGGAATATTTCTTTATGGAAAAGGCCCTGAGCCCTGAGACAGGGCAGTGGTGGAGTCCCCAGCCCTGGAGGGGTTTCAAAGCCATGGCTGTGGCACTTGGGGACGCGGCTCTCTGGTGGCCTTGGCAGTGCTGGGGAGCAATTGGACTCATCCATCTCAGAGGGCTTTTCCAGTGCCAATATTCTGTGGTTTATGGGTTGTACAGGTATTTGTGAGGATGGATTTGGGTCCTAATAACTGATAGTGGGTCAAGGAGGCCTCTCCAGCTGCTGGAAGCAGATGTTTCCAGGCACCAGCTGCTTTTCCTTGCTCTGACAATGCCTCCTAAGAAACCCCACGAGCGGGAGAAGCACAAACAGAAATTGTCCAAGCAGAAGGAAATGCAGCTAAATCAGTTCCCTCTGCCAAAAGCCCAGAGATTCCTCCTGCCAGAGCCCTAAATGCCCGGCCATCTGCTTCCCTCTGCCCCGGAATGCGGGCTGGAGAGCTCTGCCAAGGAGCTTGTCTGTCCTCAGCAGGAGTCAGGGCTCTTCCCATGCCTTCCTCCTGCCTGGAGAGCGGGATCATGAACTGTCTGGGTCTGTTCCTGAAAAACCCCAGGGCACGGGGCAGACCCTGGGGAGCAGATGTTCCTCTCCCTGCTCTGGAGTCACCCTTGAGGCCACATGTCCCCAATCTGGAGCAATTCCCAGGATTTTAGGCTTTCCAGAGAGGGAGTTCTCCTCCAGCACGTGTGCACTGACACCAGCAGGGGTTTGCTGGTGGAATCCAAGGAGTAATTGGCTGCAGGATGGCAGAGGATCACCCTCCATATGCTGCAGCCCCGTGACCATTTGCCTCTTGGACGAGCAGTGGTGTTTTTTAGGGCTCTCTCTGTGCTGGTTTTCATTCCTGGAATAGATTGTGATCCCGTTATCCCATCACCCAGCTGCTTTGTTTTCCCAGGAAGAGCAGCAAGCACGAGGTAAAGGAGGTTTGTGGCTGCTGAGATTTCTCTGTAAGTGCAGTGACCACATCCATGGGGATAAATCCAAGGCAACCACGAGCCCAGCTGGCAGGGCCAAGCCAGAGCCAGGACATTGACATCTCCTGACTGCCCAAAAAAGGGATCCACAGTGGGCAGCTTGCTGGGGATTGGTGTCTGTGCTAACTCCTGAGCCCTGCCTCGCAGACAGTTTGCCCAGAACAAAAGTCTGCCAGGGGCAGGGGGAAATTTTATGTCTGAGCCTGATCCTGGCATTGCTTCACACACTGGTGTGGATCCAGCCAAGGGTCTGGAGGAGAAGGAGGCAGAGAGAAAACCCCTTCCATGAAGAAGCAGAAAAATCCTCCTGTTTATGTGAAATTTGCTCAAATAGCAGGAAAGTCAGCTGGAGCTGAGAAAAAAACATAAAAATAAAGTTTTCCACTTTACATCCACCGGCATGTCTGAACTCACAGTGTGACCTCAGAGCCTCTTCTGGGCCTAAAGGGGCTCCAGGAGAGCTGGAGAGGGACTGGGGACAAGGGATGGAGGGACAGGACACAGGGAATGGCTTCCCAGTGCCAGAGGGCAGGGATGGATGGGATATTGGGAAGGAATTGTTCCCTGGGAGGGTGGGCAGGCCCTGGCACAGGGTGCCCAGAGAAGCTGTGGCTGTCCCTGGATCCCTGGAAGTGTCCAAGGCCAGGTTGGACAGGGCTTGGAGCAACCTGGGACAGTGGGAGGTGTCCCTGCCCATGGAAGGGGTGGGAATGGGGTGTTTTTTAAGGTCCCTTTCCACCCACACCATTCTGGGATTCTAAATTTAACATTTTTCCATTAAGCTTTTTGTCTTTTTCTTTTTTCTTTTTATACTTTTTCTTCTTTTTTTTTTCTCCTCACCTTATGAAAACCTTTTCTTGCCATGGAAATCTCCAGGCACTCCCCAGGGACAAACCTCCAGGTCTCTGTGCTCCTGGAGTAGACAGAGGACACAGCCTGGTGCCAGAGTTGTTTGGAATTTCTCTGAGTCAGTGAGAACAATTGCTCAGGTACAAACAGTGCCCAAAACCTTCCCTTTATCAGGACCTGAGTAGGGAGGGTGGGATATCTTATATATCATCTGTACTTGGCTTGTTCAGATTTTCAGGGGGTCAAATTCCAACCTTTTCATAGATCCAGAAAACATTGAATTCTGGGGAAGCCACCCAGGCCACTGCAGAGGGGACTGATATTTATTTCATGTGTTGATGTGCCACGATCTGATTTTTTAGGTGAGTGGCTTTGAGAATTTTGCTTTGGGTGTCATTTGACTTTGGGGGCTCAGAGACCCCTGGAGGGAGAAAAATTAAAATAAAGAGAATTTGGTGACAGAGGAGAGAAACCTCTGTGGTTACAAAGGCTTTCCATGAACAGGGGTGTAAATAAGGGGCATTAACAAAATTATCCTCACCTGCACTTGGGTTTAAGTTGAAACAGATATTTATGCAGTGACTACAGGTTGCAATAGAGACAACCATGATTTCTTTGGAGGCTACAAGGAAGCATTATTAAAAGCTTCCCATGGCAGGGGGGTTGGAACTGGATGATCTTCACGGTCCTTTCCAACCCAAACCATTCCAGGTTTCTCTGATTCTGTCATTCGAGAACAGGATTGTTCCTGTTCCTGAAAGGGAAATGAGAATAATGTGAGGTGATAAATGGTTTATGAACTGTATTTTTATTATTACTATTTAGAAGCTGTGGTGCTTTGAAAACATCATTTGAGCTGCATTTCTGTGAGATTTGGCTCAGGTTCTCTCTGTCCTGGGAGCTGCATGTTTGGGTAACTCTTTACAACTCCAAAATGGGGTTCTTGGGGTGTGACCCACTTTGGGGAATTCCCATTCCTGAGAAAGCTTAATTCTGAATTGCCTCTTGAGGAGCATAAATCAATATATCTTCAAAACCAAACCCTTCCAGAGTTGATGAAGCTTAGAAAAATTTGTTTCAGTGGGGAGGGAGAGTTGAACTTCACAGAATGGCTTGGGTTGGAAGGGACCCTAAAGCTCATCCTGTTTCACCCCTCTGCCATGGGCAGGGACACCTTCCACTATTCCAGATTGCTCCAAGCCCTGTCCAGCCTGGCCTCACAACCAGGGAAAATGGTTTTAAATGGAGCTGGAACCACCCTCTGGTGTTGTGAGTTCAGCAGTGACTGCTGAGGCTGTGCTGAGTGTTTAAGATCAAATATGAACAGGCTGAGTTAGGATTTGTTAGGCTGAGTCTCCTGAGTAGCTTGAGGTATGAACCATTGTTATTGGGGGAAAAAAGGGTTCTCAGTGTGGGAGTAAATGTTCTCTCTGTTGGACGCAGAGAACTGAAAAATCTTTTCTTCCAGAATCCAATTAATGACCCCAGTTAATAAAGAACAAGTGGCCAGAGTACCAGAGACAAAGAGATGAGAGCCAGGGCAGCCCAGCAGAGTCAGAGATGCTCCCACCAGCTGAAATAGCTGAAATGCCTTTTGTTCCACTCCCTGTTGCAGGCAGTGGGATAAATTTAGAGCCGTGACTTGTCATTCCAGAAATCAAACAGGACACGGAGACAGTGAGTGCTGCAAAAACGTCCAGCTGTGCTGGAGCTCAGCAGCAGTGCTGGAAAGTCTCTTGAACTAAGATCAGACACAAAGCAGAGCTGCTATTGCAGCCCTGGGGCCTTTTTTTTTTTTTTTTTTTAATGGAATCAGAGAATCATTAAGGTTAAAAAAGCCCTTTAAGATCAAGTCCAAGCACTGACCCAGCCCCACGTGTTCACCACCAAACCCAGCACCTGGGTGGGCTCCCAGTGCCTGAAGGGAGCCCACAGAGAATGTGGAGAGGGAAAATTTACAGGAGCCTGGAATGACAGGACAAGAGGGAATGGCTTAAACAGAAGGAAAGTTGGTTTGGATTGGAAGTTAGGAAAAATTCTTCCCTCTGAGGGTGGGCAGGCCCTGGCACAGGGTGCCCAGAGAAGCTGTGGCTGCCCCTGGATCCCTGGAAGTGTCCAAGGCCAGGTTGGACAGGGCTTGGAGCAACCTGGGACAGTGCAAGGCGACCCTGCCCATGGCAGGGGTTGGTCTGGATGTCCTATAAGGTCCCTTCCAACCCAAACCATTCTATGATGCTATTCTGTGGTTCTATAAATAAACTTTAGTTATTAAAAGTTAGGTTCAATAATAATTGAAGTGGTGACGTCTTCATTGCCTGGAGACTTTCAGCTCATGACTGGATATTCCTCACCAGGGAAAATTTCCACCACAAACACAACTCCAGAGATTCTGAACTCCAGGAGTTCTGGTTCCATTTATTCCTCTTTCTTTCTGTAATCCTGAGAGCTCCTGGGATCTGGAGCTGTCCTAGGGAGCGCCCACACTCAAATTTAAACCGTGCCACATTCCCAAAGGCTTGGCACAACCCCAGGGGACAGCCACCACGTCCACCAGATCCCAAGTGCCAGTTCTGGACCAAACACCACAGCCAGGATTTGGGTAGAAAAGCACAGTTTTGGAAGCTGGGAACAGTTTAATCCCATGGGGACAGCCAAAGCAGGCCATGCTTGTGCCATCTTCCTGCTGCCCAGCACAGAGCTCACCTGAGAGACATGCCAAGGGCTTGGCTACAAATTTTTAACTGGAAAGAGCCAGAGAAGAGTGAAGAGATCACAGTTCCTTTGCTGTTTCCCTGTCTGAGCCATTCATCCCTTTGTCTTTCCCTTTTCTGAACAAACCAAGAGCAGTGGGAAGGGGAGGTCCCTGAGGCACCATAATTTCAAGGTGAAAAATGAGGGAAAATAACCCCAGATTTACATCAGGAGGATAGACTGGATATTTGTTGTTTATAATATTTGAAAATATTTCATTTTCTGGTGCAGGGTTCAGCTCGTGTCAATGACACCAGGACCACAGAGGTCACTGCGTGCACCAGGAAAAGAAATGAGCCCGATGAAAACATCTGTGCAAAGCCACAGATCTGCCTGGGGACAAATGGAATTTCTGAGATTAAAAATCTAGAGTTTCTGGGATTAAAAATACACAAATTACAGCAAGGCTGGACCATATAGTATTCAAAAATACAGTAATTTTTGTTCTGGTTTTTGATTTTGTTTTGTTTTTGTTTTTTTTTTTGTGAAGGAACATAGAAGATCCTTCCTCTCCTCTGCTGGATTTTCTCCAGCTCTGCTCTTTTTCCCATGGTGCAAAGAGTTTCAGCATCTCCCAGCACTGGCTTTTTTTGGGTGTTTCTCAGCTGGTCCAGACTCATCCTTCCTGCTCCTTGTGCCTTAACTCAGAGCAGATTTTAGCTGTTGGTTTTGCATCCAGAAAAGATGAATCCAGAAAAGGTGAAACAACACCAGCAGCTATTGGTGGTGTTTGTTTCAATTTAAAAGTGAAGAGCTGGAATGAAGGATTCCCTGCTGAACATTTTGGAACAAACACATTCAATATCTACAAAACAAACTCTGCATCTTAAAAAAAAACACACCCAATTTCTTGTCAAGAAGAAAAAGAAAAAAACACTGCTGAATTGCAGTATAATGATCACTGTAATGATTTCTTTTCCTTCAGAATTGCAGTAAATAAAATTATTCATTCTAAACCTTTAAACCTTCTAAAAGGTTGTGAATGGTCAACAGCAGAAATGAGCAGGGTTATTTCCCTGTGGTGGTCATGGAAAACAGAAAAATATAAAGTGGAAAGAAAAAGGAAAAAAGCAAAGAACGAAGAAGGAAGCTGAGAGGGTGTGAACATGTAGCTACAAGAACTGGATATGAACAATAGCTGGATGGAGGCATAAAAAAGAGAGAAGGAATAGAGAAATCTGGAAAGGGGATAAAGGGGTGACAGGGGACAGGGTGGGAAGAGACTTTCTCCAGTTTTCTCTTCAGCAATTGGACCACACAGAGTTTCTGGCTGTTTGAAGGATGTCTCACTGCAGGTTGTCCCAACAGGATGACTCCCAAAAGTGGTAATTGCTAATTTTGTCCTTCCAAGTCTCTCCATCCCCTCCAGCTCCCCAGCTGCTGGGTTACCAGGGTGGGCATGGAGGAAAACGAGGGAAAAGCAGAACAGTGTAATAAACAGACTCATGGAATGACTTGAGGATAGAAAATCCCTCCAAAGCCATCGAGTCCAAGCTTTCCCCAGCACTGCCAAGGCCACCACTGTCCCATGTCCATAAGCACCACTTTTCCATGCTTTGTTTTGAACACTTCCAGGGGTGGTGATTCCCCCACTTCCTTGGGCAACCCTGAGCACCCTTTCAGTGAAAGCATTTCCCCAATATCCAATCCAGGGCCTGCAAGGCCAGGGGAGCTCTTGCTGTGCCGGGAGCACGGAACAATGCTCGTGAAACAACAAAACCAGAAACATTTGTGCCTGGAGACGTCTCAAGCCATGTCCCAGGAGCTGTTGTTTGCTCTCCAGGCCGTGCAGTGTCACCCTGACCCGCTGGTTCCCCTCACAAAGGCAGCTGGCAGCCAGGCCCGAGCTCCACGGGCACGTGGGGGCCGTTCCCGCTCTCCAGATCCGGCTGTTGGGCACGGCCGCGCTCCGGCAGCGCCAGCCGGGGCTGCCCACGGCACAGCTGCTCCCAGGGCAGCTGCAATTCACCCTGGGATGGCTCCTGATAAGCTCTGGGCACTGTCTGCAAGGCACACACACAATGGGGTATCAGATCCACCCTGGGGGATGGTGTTGTGGAGCATCCAAGCCTGACCACTGCTCTGGAACTGAGGATCCTCAAGGCCCACTCCCAAACGTGATTCTCTACAATGTTTTCCTCACGTTCATTTTTTGTCTCAATGTTTAGTTCGTTTATTTTTTTTGGGGGGGTGTATTGATCATGGCCTAAAGGAAATGAAGGAAAAAATGGTTTATGAGAAGGAGTTAATAAATTTCCAGTTACCATGGTGACGGTAGAAGGACGTCTCAGAAGGCTGTTCTACGTCCTGAACATTTCAGGGTCTCCATTAAAAAATTCCATAATGGAATAAAGCTTCTCCTTTCTGAATTTGCAGATAGGCTTAAAGGGGCTGCTCTGCTCTGGAGGGCACTGGGGAATGGCTTTTCTTTTTTGGAAAAGATGGGAACAGTTGGTGGAGAAGCTGGAATAAGCAATATCTGGCAGTTCAGGCATTCTGCAGGAAAGACGTGGGGCTGCAGAGGGCACCAAGGTGCACACACTGAGACATCCTCTTCTGGAAAAGGCAGGAATTATTCTTTCTATAAAAATAACTACCATGTTTATCACGTGTCAGGCACGACAGTTAATTCATTTATTATTCTGAATTAGAATTCAAGGTGGTGCTGTTTGCTGCTGAGAGGACCAGGCTTCAATGGGAGGTGGAATAGCTGGAGAGAGCTCAGGGCTGAGACAGTTACAGGACCAAGAAAATGTGATCTACAGCAAAAATCTGGAGGAATTCAGATTGTGATCACAGAATCACAGAATGGTTTGGGTGGAAAGGGACCTTAAAGACCATTAAGTTCCACTCCTTGCCATGGGCAGGGACACCTCCCACCATCCCAGTTTGCTCCAAGCCCCATCCAACCTGGCCTTGAACACTTCCAGGGATCCAGGGGCAGTCACAGCTTCTCTGCAAAACCTCTGCCAGGGCCTCACCACCCTCATAGCCATACATTTCTTCCTAATTATCCAATCTAAACCCATCATCCTTCAGTTTAAGCCATTAGCCCTTGCCATGTCCCTCCATCCCTTGTCCCCAGTCCCTCTCCAGCTCTCCTGGAGCCCCTTTAGGCCCTGGAAGGGGCTCTGAGCTCTCCCTGGATCCTTCTCTTCTCCAGGTGAGCACCCCCAGCTCTCCCAGCCTGGCTCCAGAGCAGAGGGGCTCCAGCCCTTGGAACACCTCTGTGGCATTCCTTGGACACTGTGGTTCCATTAATTTATGATAACACACAGCATTTCCACGGTGGCAGCTGGACAGTTCCATGCCCCATCACACTCTGCTGGTATCCACAATATTAAACTCTCTTCCACCCCAAGCAGGGTGACCAGCTCCAGTCCCACTGGAAATCATGGAGGCACAGGAGGGGCAGTGGGAAATGTGTTTGCAAATGTGGCCTTGGGAAAAAAAAACATGGCCAAGCTTGTGTTAAAATCTTACCAATGGGAGAGGCAGCTCCTTGTGCCAGGACAGTTGATTTGTTTGTAAGTCACTCACAGAAGGGTCAGCCAGGCCATGGAATCACAGACTCACAGGATCTTAGAATCATCTAGATTTGGAAAAGACCTATTGGACCACTGAATCCAACCATCCCCCAGCTCTGCCAAGGCCACCTCTGCCCCATGTCCCCAAGTGCCACAACCACATGGCTTTTAAATCCCTGCAGGGATGGGGACTCCAGCACTGCCCTGGGCAGCTGTGCCAGGGCTGGACAGCCCTTCCCATGAATGAATTGTTCCCAATGTCCAACCTAAACCTTGTCTGGAGCAACTTGAGGCCATTTCCCCTTGTCCTGTCCCTGTTCTCTGGGAGCAGAGCCCGACCCCCCCGGCTGTCCCCTCCTGTCAGGAGTTGTGCAGAGCCAGAAGGGCCTCCTGAGCCTCCTTTTCTCCAGGCTGAGCCCCTTTCCCAGCTCCCTCAGCCTCTCCTGGTGCTCCAGCCCCTTCCCAGTTCTGTTGCTGTCCTTGTAGCAGGTCCCCATCCAGCCAGGTGTCCTCAGTGTGACAGTGACAAACAGCTGATACTGTGTTGAGAGCACAGCCACACAGAGCAGCATTAGACTGGAAATCCACCCAATTCCAGCAATTCTGGGGTCGTTGAGTTGGATAGGGATGAATATTGTAGTGCTGAGTGCCCCTCGGTGGATGTTATGGGTTTCATAGAAGCACAGAATAACACAGGGTGGGAGGGAGCTCTGGAGATCACCTGGTCCAGCCTGCCCAGCTGCTCAGAGCAGAGCAATCTTCAGAGTCAGATTGGCTGCCCCAGCTGCCTTCTGAAGACATTTATTCTGTTCCACAATATCTCTGGCAGCCATGGAATAATTTAGGTTGGAAAAGCCCTCTGAGGTCACCAAGTCCAACCATTCCCCCAGCAGTGCCAAAGCCACCACTGCTCCATGTCCCCAAGTGCCACATGCACACAACTTTTAAATCCCTGCAGGGATGGGGACTCCACCACTGCCCTCACCACCATTTTAGTGAACAAATCTTTCTTGATATCCAATCTAAACCTCCCCTGGTGCAATTTGAGGCTGTTTCCTCTCATGTTATCGTGGCACAGTGAGTTGCAGCACTGTGGGCAGCAGGAAGGAACAATTCCTTTGTTCAGTGCATCAAACTCCCGTGTGTCATCTGCTTCCCTGGTTATGGAAAGGGAAAACCAGAGTTCTCTCTTTTTTAGGGCACATTTTTACAGTGCTGTCACACATTCCCACACAGTCCTCTCCTTCTACAGTGGAAGTTCCCAGTCTAATTACAGTCTTAGTGCCTGGGGATAAGTGCCCAGCTCTCACCATCCTCCCAGATGTCTTTTGTACCTCACTTCTTGCTCTGCATGTGCAGAGACTGGGACACCAGCACAGTCTGCAGCATGAGGCACCCTCAAAACTATCACAAGACCACCCCAATTTCTATCAGCACCCATTCCAGCAAACCCAAGCACTCAGTTTTCATGCTTCTGGGCACTGGGGTTTTTTTTCTGAGTGCTCTTTGGGAATGTCTCATTCCTGGAAGGTGAAAATCAGTTTGCCATCGCTGAGCCAGTCTCGTTTGCCATCTGCTGAAGCTGCCACTCAGTGCTGAGATCCTTCTACCTCCAGACTCCCTGCAGTCAGTTCCCATTTCCCTGCTCTGAACAACCTTCTGTTGGCATCAGAGCACCCCTGACAGCCGGGACCAGGCCGTGTCCACCCCAGGAACTGGACACACTCGAGCCCCCGGAGCTGTGTCTGGAGGGTTTGTGAGGAAGAGGGGCTGATCAAAGTCTCTGCAAGTGGTCAGCTCCTCCTGGCAAAAGGTTCTCAGCTCCAGGGCTCCTGCCCTTCAGAGGGGTGAGAGGGGATGACAGGTCAGGCTGTGGGGAATGTGGTATTTGCTGAATTTCCCAGAGGGGTTTGCAGTCGTGGATCCCAAGAGGGGGACAGAAGGACGCCGGCTCCTCTCAGAGTGTCCAGCCTGCGTGGAGACAGCTCTAGACAGCAGAGGCAGAGCTGTCAGTGCATCCTGGCCACATCCCAGTCTGCTGCATCCCTGCCAAAGGTTGGGAAAGGCCTGTGATACTGATCTTGTTCCCTGCAAGGTCCCTCTGCCCCAGGACATCTGTTCCATCTGCTCGCCCTCCGCTCCTGTCACACTCCACGGTTTTCCTTTGAATCGGGGGCTGACACCAGGTCTGGGGAGAGCAGGGTTTTGCCAGCAGGGTGGAGGGGTCGGTGGCTGTGCCGTGCAGTGACCCATGAGAGGTGTCCTGAGCAGCAGGACCTCCCCCAGACCCTCCTCTCTGCCCTATAAATCCGAGGATGCTCGGCCGTGCCACTCACAGTGCCCAGCTCCGGCTCCCTGCGACCCTCCTGCTCCAGCCTCGCTGAGACCCCGGCTCTGCTCCAGCCATGAGGTTCCTCTGCCTTGTCTTTGCTGTCTTCCTCCTGGTCTCCCTGGCTGCCCCAGGTAAGGGGGAATTGTGTGGGAATGTGAGCTGGATAAGGGGGAAAGGCAAGATGAGGAGGCAGCTGGAGAAAAGGTGGGCCCTGCTGGCTTGAGGGCCGTGACTTTGGTGCCCACATAAATGTCCCTGATCCTTTGGGATCAATCCCTTTGGATTTGGTTATCCCAGCTTGTCTCATATGGGGATCTATTTTTATACAGATGAGTCTTTGCAAAATAAAATCACTTTAAAGTACCGTTAGAGGCACATTTAGGGTGTTTTGGATGTTTTTGACACCTAAGTTAGGGTGAGCTGGGCCCTGGTGTAATTATTTTAATCATGAAGCACCAAGTGAGTGCTGGATGTCCTTTTCAGAGACACCAGCCTTCTGGAACTTCCCTCTGCTTGAGACAACCTTTTGTGTCAGACTACTTCTGGCAATACCTTCATTTTTACCTCCCTCACATTTTTAATGTTCAGTGCTCAGACATCCATTCCGTTCTGGTTCCCACCTCCCTCTTCAACAACTGAAAGGGAGATTTGGGGTTCAGAAAGATTCCCATTCCAACATTCCTTCACTTTGGACATCATTTCCCAGCTATTTCAGGCCAGCAGCTTCCCACCCTGGTGCCTGGCACTTGATGAAGCCTCGCCCTGAGGAACTTCTTTATGAGTTTTGGTTTTGGGGTGTTTTGAGATGCTCTCCCATCTTTCCCAAAGTGCACCAGGGTCACAAGGAGCTGCTCTGGGCCCTTCAAGGTCCCTTCAAGATTTGGGATTGGGCTTGGACAGGAATGTTGGACATGTGGGGGGATGGACAGGATCTGATCCTGCTGCCCAGTGTGACTGGGAGGGGATGGGAGGGTGTGGAAATGGGGAACAGAGATGGGGAAATGGGGAAATGGGGAACAGAGATGGGGAACAGA
>NC_031770.1:110148987-110150954 GCF_001522545.3 Parus major
AGGAAAGGAAAAAGGAAAGGAAAAAGGAAAGGAAAAAGGAAAGGAAAAAGGAAAGGAAAAAGGAAAGGAAAAAGGAAAGGAAAAAGGAAAGGAAAGGAAAGTTGAAAAACACAAAATAAAATAAAAAAAGCCTTAAGACTTGGGGTTCAAGAGGGTCCAAATAAATCTGGAAAATAAACCATATTTTTCCAGTGGGAAAGCAGAAATACCCTCATGTTCACAGACATCAGTAGAATCACAGAATTGTTTAGGTTGGAAAAGCCCTCTGAGATCCCCGAGTCCAACCATCCCCCAGCACTGCCACGGCCACCACTGCCCCACGTCCCCAAGTGCCACATCCACATGGCTTTTAAATCCCTGCAGGGATGGGAATTCCAGCACTGCCCTGGGCAGCTGTGCCAGGGCTGGACAACTTCTGGTGAAGAAATTGTCCCAAAATCCAAACTAAACCTCCCCTGGCCCAGCCTGAGCTGTTTCCTCTCCTCCTGTCCCTGTTCCCTGGGAGCAGAGCCCGACCCTCCTGGTTGTCCCCTCCTGTCAGGGAGCTCTGCAGAGCAATGGAACAAGTGCAGCAGCAGAATAATGAAGTGACCCTGAACTGCTCTGGGGTTTCAGCTAAAATGACACCACTTTAAAGCAGTCATTCCCTCATTCCTCTCACTTCTTGGTGTTTACATCTGGAAAGGACAGGTATTTCAGAAAAAACCCCAAAACCAAACCTTCTTTGTCTTTCCTATCTGACATAAACAAAGTAAATTAGCAAATGTTCATGAAATCACAGGCTATCCTGAGCTGGAAAGGACCCATAAGTATCACCCAGTCCAACTGCTGGCCCTGCACAGAACACCACCAAAAACCCCACCTGGTGCCTGAGATGTGATGAATATCAATTAAAACAGCCCCCAAAATTGCAGCTCCAGAAGAAGGGGTGTTTTGCTGAGTCTTGCTTCTAGAAGCTGAAGGCCCTGGCACAGGGTGCCCAGAGAAGCTGTGGCTGCCCCTGGATCCCTGGAAGTGTCCAGAGCCAGGCTGGATGGGGCTTGGAGCAACCTGGGATAGTGAAAGGTGTCCCTGTCCAGGGCAGGAGATGGAAGGGGATGAACTTTTATATCCTTTCCAACACAAACCATTCCAGGATTTTCTGACAATTAATTGAATCTTGGTTGTGAGATCCCTTTTTCCCCCCCTGTTTTCCTCTGTATTTTATTTTCAGTGAAATAGGACTTCAACAGAAACATTTTTAAACGAACAAGCCACACAGAGCAGCAAAAAAAAAACACCAAAAAACCCCCACTTTCCCCACAAATCTGGAGTTCCCATATTGCCTGGTGCTATACATTTTAAAGATGTGTCTTTCCTTGTAGTGACAGTCAGTGCATCTGCCCCGGGAGAGAGAGGAATGGGAACGTCTGGCCCTGTGATTCCTGTTAATGCGCCCATCTGCTTCCCTGTCACTGCCACCCACACACAGCCACAGCCAGGGAACGGGACAGAGCCTGCTCTGCCTCTTTTTAAACATTGGGACCTTCCTGATGAGTGCAGTTTGTGTAAACAGCCAAAAAAAAAATAAAATATGTGGCCCTTTCAGCAGGGCTTTTTCCAGCTGATCCTTCCTCGGTGAGACGGAGGCTGAAGGTTCAGCAGATCCCAGATTTCACTCCCTGAGGGGTCAAAAAGTGCCTCCAGCTCTTCCTTCTTCTCTCACAGGGATATTCACTGTCATAGGTATGGCACACACATGGGAAAATTTAAAAAAAATGAAAAAGGAGAGCAAGTGAAGAGTCCCAAAATGTCTGGCTGGAATTCCCAGGGTTGAGCAAACAACTCAGTGTGCTGCTGCTGCTGCTCCCTGCTCTCTCTTGCTCCTGCATCCCCAGTCTCCACAATCAAATAACCCACATGGAGCCATTCACTCGACATAGAGAATCACCTGGAGCTTTCCTCACAGCATCCACCTGGATTTCAGC
>NC_031770.1:110151612-110156704 GCF_001522545.3 Parus major
AACCCAAACCCAACCCAAACCCAAACCCAAACCCCAACCCCAACCCCAACCCAAACCCAAACTCAAGCCAGGTTCTTCCCCAGCTGTCACCTTTATTACCCTCAACAATGCATCTTTCCATTCCCTCCCATCCTTTTTCCAGATTTTTCATGATCAGATTTCCTTCTGTAGCTCCACCAATTCTCAATTCAAATCAATTCATTCAATTGATGTCCCCCCCCCCCCAATTCTCCTCCTAACCCCCTCTCCTGCATCTCAGCTCCAAAGTGCTGGGCCCTGTCCTTTGGTTTTGGGACAGGATTTTCCCGATTTCCTGTTTTTCCCCCTTGTTGTTATATTTAAAACTGGTGCAATCCTGGCTTGCAATCCCATAGAACACTTTAAGATTTTTTTTTCCTTATCAAACTACCATCTCCCACCTCTGCACAGCAAAACTTCCTTGAGCAGCAGATCACGGAATCGTGGAATGGTTTTGGTTGGAAAGGACCTAAAAGTCCATTCCATTCCCACCCCCTGCCATGGGCAGGGACACCTTGCACGATCCCAGGTTGCTCCAAGCCCCATCCAACCTGGCCTTGGACACTTCCAGGGATCCAGGGACAGCCACAGCTTCTCTGGGCACCCTGTGCCAGGGCCTCCCCACCCTCACAGCCAACCATTCCTTCCCAATATCCCATCCATCCCTGTCCTCTGGCAGTGGGAAGCCATTCCCTGTGTCCTGTCCCTCCATCCCTTGTCCCCAGTCCCTCTCCAGCTCTCCTGGAGCCCCTTTAGGCCCTGGAAGGGGCTCTGAGGTTTCCCTGGATCCTTCTCTTCTCCAGGCTGCAGAGATCACACACTGAAGTCAGAAGTGGCTGTTTCATCCTTGAATTCCCTTCAGACATTTTTTTTCAGAGGGAAAAGATCCAGGTGCTGGTGATTCCTTGCTGCTTTTTCTCCTCTTCCACTGCTGTAAAAGACAAGCCCTTTGATGAGTCCCCACAAAGGAGGGCTCAGCATCAAGGCCTCCTTCTTTCTTCCCAAGTGAGAACCAATGCAAATATTTCATTCAGCTCCTGTGGAGTGGCCTTAGCTTTAATTAACTTTATTTCCCAGACCACGCTGTTTGTCAGGCTTCAGGTTCCCGATGTGTTTGGAAAAAGAAAAATAAAAGACTGATTTGAAGAGGTTTTCCTCACATTTTTCAAGCTCTTCCTGCATTTCTCTGCTGAGCTGCCTTACTGTGTTTTATACTTTGTCAGGCCCAGTTTATTATCTTTTCTATTTTCCATGTCTGGACACAATTTCAGCTTTTCCTTTCTAAAAACCTCTCTCATCCCACTGTTCTCCTGTGACCTTTTCCTTTCTGCTCTTTCTCAGGGCCCTTTTTTTTAATACCTGCCATAGATTTTCCCTGAGTCTCCTCCTTAGCAGCCTTAAACATCTCCCCAGGTGCTTGCAAAGAATCTATTTGCAAGCATTTAACTCTTTTAGCTGCACCCTTTGTCTCCTTTTTTAATAATTCCCCCATTTTTATATCACTTCCTTATTGAAATTGAGTGTAGAAGCAGTGGCCTTTCCATCCCCTGCTGCCCCTGGAAAGCTGTGGAGTGTAAATTCTGTGTGTTCTGAATTGCAGGGGCTATCCCAGGGGACAACTTTGAACCAAGGCCAGTGACTGATTCTTTTCTCCCTCTAAATATGAGAAACCCTTGTAATCCAGTAATTTATCGGTATAACAAATAGATTTCTCCTATAAAAGGTTCTTTCCAGGATATGAATCTGCTTTTTGGCATAGTTGGAATTTATAATATCATGGAATCACAGAATAGTTTGGGTTGTAAGTGATATTTTTAGGCTGTCTCATCCCACCCCCTGCCATGGGCAGGGACAAATTCCACTATCCCAGGCTACTCCAAACACTATTTTGGAGTTCATTCACTTTCATGTGACTTTTCTCTTCCTCTCACAATTCCCAGGGAAAAAGGAAAAAAAAAAATGAAGCAGCAAAGGAGTTTTTAATTTTTGTGCTATGTTTCCTTCTTGAATTTTTATTCTTTAATCAAATTTTCATCCTTGTGTGTCTGTGAAGTGTCACCAGCTCAGGACTGGTTTAGGTGAATTTTCTGTCTTTCGTGTCCTCTTGTCTGGGCTAAGATGAATTGAACCTTGGCAAAGTCTGTGGATCTTGATGAGCCATCCTGTATCCAATGTGGTTTTTACCTGCTGCCACCCCTCAGCCTCTGTCCACTGGTTCTAAACCCCTCACACCCAGCATCCCACCAGTCTGTGAAGAGACTCAGTCCTCTGAGGAATCCCACAGGATTCCCTAGCAGGGTTCCTGCATCCCTGGCCAGTCTTTAAACTGATTAAGAGTTTCAGGTTACCACATCTCACCTTTATCCTAAGGATGAAAATTTTGTCCTAAAAGGACAAAAGTAAAAAAAATAAAATAATTAAAATAAAGGAGCATAATCTTGCTTCTCCCCATTTTTATTTTATTTTATTTTCTGTTATTCTTTTTTTTCTACCTGTCTGCCCCAAAATTTCCAGGGACATTCATATAGAAATCGTACTTTTAAAATTTTCAGATGATGCAAAGTTTGAGAAAGGCAGAAAAACTGGTCTTTCCTCCTTGGGATACACCAAAAGTAATAAATAATAAATAAAACAAATAAATAAAAATAATAATAAAAAAAAATAAAATATGTACACATATGGAAATACATTTTAACCCTTTTGAGGAGCTATTAGGAACTGTAAGTTCTGAAGTAGCTGAACTCACAATTACACCAAATCCCTTGTAAAATACATAATCAGATTTCATGTTTTTCCTAAGGCTGAAAATTTTGTCCTAAAGGTAAAATAAAGGAGCATAATCTTGCCCCCCCCTTTTTTTTTTTTTTTTCTTGTTATTCTTTTTTTATCTACCTATCTGCCCCAAAATTTTCAGGGACCAGGGTGGTCACAAACCCCTTGGAGCACCTCATGTTGCATGTTCAGATGCACCAGCACCATGTGTCTTGGAAAATGGAAGTTTTGGACAAATATATAAATTATTTTGAGGAAGAAATTACTTTTGCCTCCAGCTCCATGTGCCAAGATCTCTGCTGATCACAAAGGATGCTGCTGAGGAGAGGAGGCACAGCCCTTCCTCCTGAAGAAATTTGGGGTCGTCCCACAGGAGGGAGAGGTCTGTACCCCCCCTCTTCTCTTGCAGAACCTTCCAGTCCTACAAATCCCCATGCAAAGCCTTTTTCTGTGTTTGCAAGGCCCCAGGGCTGGAGAGTTCCTTTATTTCCTGCAGGGTTTCAGAGGAACAGGGCTGATTTCTGCCCTGTGACCCTTCAGGGCACGAACATCCCAGCCCCCAGCACTGCTGGGGTGTTTGTGGGGTGTTCTGAGCCAGCCTACACTGGATCAGCCCATGTCCCCCTGCAGAATACCTGGAGTGGTTGGGTTATCCCACAGTGGGTGGGGAAGGGGACACTGGAGAAATCCTCATCTGTTCTCCCGCTCTCAGTGATCCCCATGGAACAATCTGGTCACAGACTCTGCTGAGAAGGCACCTGGTGAGGGTGTCCAGGACAACCCTGGGGCCCAAAGCCTCAGTAGCTGCACTGGTGGCTCTGTGGGCACCCCAGGAATGGGATTTTGGGGTGCAAGGGGAGGGTGGTGCTGTTTGTCTCCTGTTCCTACCTCTCCATGGGACTGAGAACCCCGGTGCAAAAGCTGAATGGGACTGATGGGGCTGTTGTGAGCCCTCCAGACAAACTGGGATTCAAGTGCTGGAGAAGGGAGGATTAAGCAATGAGCTCTCTCCCAGCCACCACTCTGCTTTGAAAATCCCAAAGCCCTTGTTTTTCCTGGGTAGCATTTTGGTCTCAGGGCTTTGGGGCTGCCAGGGCTGTGTCGTGACCGCTCTGTGGCTGCCACCCTCTCCCTGCTGTCCCCTCCCGGGAGGCGAATGAACCTCACAGCACACAGAAATCGTCTTATCTGCCCATCTTTACTTCAAAGCACTGAGCACAGCCTGGAGAGCGCTGCTCTTGCTCGGGGGCTGTGCTCCTGCAGGCTCATTTCCCCTTTTTGGGAGAGGGGATGCAGCAGTGCAGATCCTCACAGTAGGGGCTGAAGGACCACTCCTCGGTTTCGCCGCACGCGTGGGAGCAGTACCCGTCACAAAAACCCTTGGGCTGCCCGTGCCCTGCCGTGGGGAGAGACAGAGGGGGGTTACAGAGAAAATCATGGATATGTAGAGGGGCAGAGCCCCAGGAGTTGTGGCCTTGCTGGTTCCAGGGTGGTACTGATGCTCTGGGTACCTCTGGGGTTAGACACACCTAGGACAGGATGCGTTTCATGTCCCCACTGAGCTGGAGGACAACTGGGCACTTACAAACCATCCCTCTACTCATGTTGGATCCCTCTGCCTGAGGGTGGGAGAAGGGATTTGCAGTGTGGCATTCATCCCATCCCAAACCCATTGTGCCTGCCAGGCTGGGTAAATCACCAGGGACCTGATCCCCACTGCCCTGGAGATGAACTCCCTCCCTCACCCTGAGGCACAGAGGCTGGAGGGGACACAGGTCACCCAGATTTCTCCACCTCCACACATTCCTGTCTTACCTGGGGTGGCCAGGGAGAACAGCAGGAGCACAGCAAAGACCACGCAGAGCACCCTCATGGCTGGAGGCCGGGGGGGATCTTGGCACACAAGGGACAAAAGCGTGTCCGAGGTGTCTGAGGGCAGAGGTTTTATAGAGGGACTCCGGCCACGAGCGGCACGGCCAGAGGAGAACCTTGGTCAAAGGCATGTCCCAGGAGCTGTTGTTTGCTCTCCAGGCCGTGCAGTGTCACCCTGACCCGCTGGTTCCCCTCACAAAGGCAGCTGGCAGCCAGGCCCGAGCTCCACGGGCACGTGGGGGCCGTTCCCGCTCTCCAGATCCGGCTGTTGGGCACGGCCGCGCTCCGGCAGCGCCAGCCGGGGCTGCCCACGGCACAGCTGCTCCCAGGGCAGCTGCAATTCACCCTGGGATGGCTCCTGATAAGCTCTGGGCACTGTCTGCAAGGCACACACACAATGGGGTATCAGATCCACCCTGGGGGATGGTGT
>NC_031770.1:110157749-110159143 GCF_001522545.3 Parus major
CAGCCTGGCTCCAGAGCAGAGGGGCTCCAGCTCTGTGACCAATTTCGTGGCTCTCTTTGTGACTCAGCCCAACAGGTCCACGTCCTTCTTCTTGAATCAAAGAGTCACTAAGGTGGGAAAAAACCTCTGGGATCCTTGAGTGCAGTGAACCTGGCACCACTGTGTTCCTCACTAAACAAATCCCCACATGTCATATCCACATCCCTTTGGGACACTTCCAGGGATGGGGACACCACCACAGCCCTGGGCAGCTGTGCCAGGGCCTGATCACTTTTTCATTATCCAGTCTAAACCTTTCCTACTGCAGTTTGAGGCTGTTCCCTCTCCTCCTGTCCCTGTTCCCTGGGAGCAGAGCCTGATCCCACCTGGCTGTCCCCTCCTGTCAGGGAGTTGTGCAGAGCCAGAAGGGCCCCCTGAGCCTCCTTTTCTCCAGGCTGAGCCCCTTTCCCAGCTCCCTCAGCCTCTCCTGGTGCTCCAGCCCCTTCCCCAGCTCCGTTCCCTGCCCTGGACACGCTCCAGCTGGGGGATCAGCTCAGGGCATGGGGAGCTCAGGGATGGGTCACCAGCAGCACCCCCAAGTCCTTCTCCCAGGGCTGGATTGATCCTGGGGACAGCCCCAACCCATGGGCAGGACCCTGCTCTTGGCCTGCTTTTTATCACATTGATTTGCTCCAAGCTCTTTTTGGGTGTTTCTCCTGAAATCTTTCCAAAAGGACTATGATGCTGATTGAAAGGGATGTAGGAAAATATGTAAACGAAGCTAAGGAAATTAATTGCCACACTACATCTGATCAGAAGTCTCTTGTGGTTCCAGTGCTATCCTGCCTAATCATTTTCACAGTTGTATGGAAAGAATGCTTCAAAAAATCACAAATAAGGAGGTTGAAAAGGACTGCAAAGCATTAGGGGACAGGAATGGAAACCCAGTGGATCTTCTTGTGCTAAAACCATTAAAAAAAATGGAGTAATAGTGGAAGCTACTTTGTCTATACAGACGAGGATAATGAGCTGGAGAGCACAGAACAAGGAGTTCCTGGCTGTGGGCAGTTCTGCAGGATCATTTGTGTGGCAGTAGTTCACAGGCAGGCAGCAAAGAGCCAAGTCAGGCTGTTGGGAAAGCAGCACCGATTGTCCTACAAGTGCAAACAAGAGCTGGCTCTGGAAAACACAGGATGTACCCACGGCACAGCCCTCGGGGAGTGCATCCATCCAGCCGTGTGCTCCACGCTCCAGGGAAGCAGGGAAGGGGCTCAGGGGGGCTCAGAAAATGGCTCGAGGTCACCAAGCAGGAGCAGGACAGTGCCTGTCCCCTGTGCTGGCACTGCTGGGACACCTCAAATCTGGGATTCAGTTTTGGGACCCTCCTGACAAGAGGGACACTGAGGGGCTGGAGC
>NC_031770.1:110159433-110162428 GCF_001522545.3 Parus major
TGCCCAGGGTGGAGTCCCCATCCCTGGGGGGATTTAAAAGCCATGTGGATGTGACACTTGGGGACATGGGGCAGTGGTGGCCTTGGCAGTGCTGAGGGAACACTTGGACTCAGTCTCAGAGGTCTTTTCCCACTTAAATGATTCTGCAATTCTGTGATTGAGAAGTGACCTGCCAGAAAAAATAGAAAGGGATCAAGTGGAAAGGTTTTGATCAGGAAAGAGAAGACATGGAAAACGTGGCAGCCCTCAAATCCAGGGAAGGGGATCTGTTGGTGGCCAGAATGAGAAGTCAGTGACATGAACTTTGGCACATTCCCAAAGAAGATTTTCAAATAATTTTTAAATTTACACCTGCTACATTAATTTATAAGCTGTTTTTTCAGTACATCTGTCCTTTCAGTGCAATTTAACTTCTCGCATTTCTTGTTCAAGTTCCACGTCTCAGCTATCCTCAGTTTGAAAGAGGACATTTTTTTTTTTTACTTTTATGATAAATACATGATTTATCTTCATATCCCACCTATTTCTTGGGTTAGGAAAACTGCACAACTGTAGTTCTGTCCTGCTTAGGCCTCTAAAATGTTTGCAGCTTAATGAAACACCCTCATTCAGTTTCTACCCTGAGCTGATAAGTTCCAGTATATTTAATTTTGTGAAAACAAGTCCCCAGCTCTGCCACCTTTCTTTAACCTCTTCTTTCCCTACCAAAGGCCATCAGGGATGGGGAAATGAGCAGTGCACATCCCACAGGGTGATGCAGGATGCCCAAACCTCCTTCCTGACTTGTTTTAGGTAATTCAGACCCCACATTTGCAGAGATCATAGATTTTTCCAAATTCTCACTGATTTGGGCATTTTGCTGCTTGTTGTGCTATAAGATTTATCTGCTGCACTCTGAGGACTCAGGTTTGATGATATTGAGTAATTCTGAAGCAGCTTCTTGTCCCTTCAGCCTCTCTCTCTCTTCCTGGCTGTTTATCAAGTTATTAAACAGCCCAGTGAGCTGGGGCTGGAAAAGTTCCCTCGCAGAGCTCGGCTCTTGTTTGAAAGCCCAGGACTGTCTGGAGGGTCTGTGGGGACAAGGTGGTGATCAAAATGTCTCCTCCAGGCTCCCAGAGCTGCCAGCCCCAGAGCTCCCATCCATCCATCCATCCATCCATCCATCCATCCATCCATCCATCCCTGGGGACAACCAAAGGCATTTGCTGAATTTACCAGGGAGGTTTTGCAGACACGGTTCAGGGGTGGGAGCAGGGATCCTTTCCAGGCCATCAGATCCCACAGGATCAGCCTGGACTGTAGGAGACGCTTTCTGGGGACGGTCAGAGACACGGCAAAGACCTCTATAATCGAGTTAGGTGTTAGAAGTTTATTTCAGGGCGTGGGGTAGAGAGAGAGAGAGAGAGCCTGCTATGAACCAGCAGATAGAGCTCAAGGCAGGCTCAGGGAGAACAATACAAAAGAGGGTAAGATATGAATACATGAGTTTAAGAATTAAGATTTCTATGAAAGAGAGTTACAGAACATAACAGAAGTGAGAGAGCCGGGAAAAAGAGATAAAGAAGAGCTGGAAAGAGCAGCAAGAGAACGTAGTAAGAGAAACAAGAGAAAACAAAAGAACTAAGAGCTAAGAGAGGAGTTAAGAGAAACTAAGAGAGACCAAGAGTTACCAAGAGTTACCAAGAGAGACTAAGAGAGACTAAGAGTTAAGAGAGGAGTTAAGAGAGACTGAGAGCGAACTCTCTTTTACAGTTACTTATATAATCTATACATATGAATATTCTATTCTTTCACTGACCAATCTTTCTAAGTATACTAATACAGTAACATTTGTGTGCAACCTATAGAAATCGCTATTTTTGCATATTTTTAGTTATCTCAGGGTCCTTCAGACCTTTCCTTACAAGGCTGGGATGAGGGGTCTCAGCTTGGTTTTATTGGGGGAAAGAATGTGTTCTGGCATACCAGCCCGGTTTCTTTGAATTATTCAAACCGTGCTATCATTTGTATTTCTTCCTTAGCCTTTCTGGCTACAAAGTCATATTTATAATTTCTTTCTAATTCTACCTTCCCAACACTGGACAATGCAGGGAGAGTTATCAGTGCATCGTGGCCCTGTTGCACCCCTCTGCATCCCTGGCAGAGGCTGGAAAAGGCCTGGAATTCAGCGATACCGATCTTGTTCTCCTCCCCTCACTGCACCTGCAGATCTCCATCAGGTCCCTCTGACCCACAGCCCCATCCTGAGGACCCAGATATCGACATCCCCTATTCCTTTGTGTTCCCATCAGTGCTGGGATCCTATCTGATGTTGGGCAACCGCTTCTGGGGCAGACAGGAGGTGCCTGCCAGCACAATTAGGGAATTCTTGTGCCATCACTGCGTGCCCAGCCCCAAACAGCACGACTCGGATGAATTCCTGCGTGTCCCCAGCATCCTCTGCCCCTCAGGGGAATTCTCTATAAAACCCAGCAGCTCCAGCCTGCCTCTACATCACCTCCTCCCTCCAAGGTCTCTGGCTCTCCTCTCTCCAGCCTCGCTGAGACCCCAGCTCTGCTCCAGCCATGAAATTCCTCTACCTTGTCTTCGCTCTTTTCCTCCTCTTCTCCCTGGCCACTCCAGGTAAGATGGGACTTGGGGTGGGCTTTTTACTAGTGGGGATTCTTTTAAAGTAACTTTAGCTCAGTTCTTACCCTCTGAGGTGAGGTACCTGCTGTAACCTGGGCAGGTTAATGACTTCTTTCAAGGGACAATAAAATGAGAACTTCCTGGGGGAGATTTGTACAGGAATAATTGATTTTAATAACTGGTACTCTGGAATAATTGAGGTTAAAACATCACTGTCCAGTTTAGGAGGGAGCTCAGGATAGACAATTCCAAACAGTCTGGATGTGGCCACTTCTCCCAGGGATTTGAAGAATTTTGTGGTGCTGGGGGGGATTTTCAGGCAGCTCAGTGTCTCTGTCAAAGCTCAGTCCTGGGTGTGTTTAATGGC
>NC_031770.1:110163712-110188562 GCF_001522545.3 Parus major
GAAATGGGGAACAGAGATGGGGAAATGGGGAAATGGGGAAATAGGGAACAGAAATGAGGAACAACCACTCTCCCTCCCCTCTTCCAGGCTATGGGAAGTTCAGGAAGACCTGTGCTCCTGTGGGGTACTGCTCCCCAAAGTGTCGTGTGATGGATATGAAATACACCTCTGCCGACTGCAAGTACTCGTGCTGCATCCCAACCACCTGGAAGGGGAAATAGGAGCTGAAATGGGAGCACCTGGGGAAGAGGAGGCACCACGGTGGCCTTGGGAGCAGATTCCCAGCTGTCTGACCCCATTGTCATCCCCTCTTCTCAAAAAATAAAACAAAGGAAAAAAGGAGATGTAGCTCTGGTGTGTGTGGTGTGGTTACTGGTGTCCCCATGGTCCCTGCATTAAAACAGGTTCCCCAAGCCCAGCCCAAAGGCTCAGCAGCACCAAAAACAGCCTGAGCATCCTCTGACAACAAGCTGCAGGACTGCCAGAGGTCTGAAAGGGTGGGGATTTGGGAATAAGGTGCTACTTTTCCTCTTGACTTCTCCGTGGCCCTTAATACAGCTCTCTGGAGACAGGAGAGGCTCTTTTAGCTCCTTGCTGCTTTTCAGGTCACAGGTTATCTGCAGATGTCTTTAAAAATGGCTGTGGCTCAGCAATGTCTCCTCCCAAGCATAAGACAGCTCTTTTTCCATGAAAGTTTCATCAGGTAGGAAACAGAGAAGGCCCTCACAGACCCCATGCAATGGATTGGACAGGGGGAGATCCCTCAGCAATTGCCACCATGGGAAAAACAGACTCCACTTAGGAAAGGGAATATAATTGATTGAAAATCAAAGTCAGAGGAGGGAAATGAGGAAGGAAAAAAAAAATCTTAAAATTCTGCCCTCCCTGCCTGCTGCTTCCCATTCTGGGTGTCACTCCTGAATTCCCTCCCTCCTCCCCTCAGCAGGGGAATGGGGGCTGTGGTCAGTTGTGTCTGCTGCTCCTTCTCCCTCAGGGGTTGGGCTCCTCACACACTTCCCCTGCTCCAGTGTGGGTCCTTTCCATGGTGTCAGTCCTTCAGGAATAGGCTGCTCCACGTGGGCTCCCCATGGAGCCACAAGTCCAAGGGCTCTGCTCCAGTGTGGCCTTCCCAGGGGCTCACAGCCTCCTTCAGGCGTCCCCCTGCTCCAGGGTGGGGTCTCCAGGGGCTGCGGGTGGATTTCTGCACCTTCCTGGGCCCCCTTGGGCTGCAGGGACACAGCTGCCTCTCCCTGGGTTGGAATCTCAGCCCTGGTGCCTGGAGCAGCTCCTGCTCCTCCTTCTGCACTGGCCGTGGAGCGGGGCTGTTCTCACATACTCTCACTCCTGTCTCCAGGTGCTGTTTAACACTTTATTCCCTCTTTTCTTACCTCTGTTATCCCAGAGGTGCTGCCACTGCCGCTGATGGGCTCAGCCTTATCCAGCAGCACATCCACCCTGAAACAAACTGGAATTTGTAGAGGAGTCAGGGACCAGAAGAGCCAGAGGGCCTGAGGGATCATTTCCCATCTAGAGAAAGGGCAGCTAGAGGGGTGCATTGGGAAAATTTGGGGCAGTTTAATCCCCTGTTTATTTTCTGTGCTCCTTCTCCTGCTTTTACCTTGCAATGCAATGGAAGCAATCAGTGTAGAGGGAGAGAAGAGCAAATCCACAGGGCTTGGGATGTGTTCAGCACCTTAGAGCTGTGATGTCCAGCTGGATGAGGAAGGGAACCCCTTGTTCCCAGTCCCTTCACGTGGACACACATGGAGCAAGAGCTTTTCCAGTTCCTGCTCCCCAGGGCAGGCAGCCCCAGGCTGCTGTCAGGCCATTCCAGAGGGAACAGCATGGTGCAGTGCCAACATTGTTCAGCCTCAAACATCCATTCTTTGCCAGGAACACAACCTGCAGTGTCTCTGCTTGGGCTCAGCCTCTTCTTGGACTGCAGGTGCTGGAGGAATTTTTTTGTGGGAAATGTGGGAAGGAACACATCAGTCACAGTCTGATATAAATGTAAATGCCAGGGCTCCTGTTTCTCCTGACAGTAACCTGCTCTAGTGAAAAGTGTCCCTGCCCTGTCCTGTCCCTGTCCCTGCCAATGGCAGGGCTTGGAAACAGATGAGCTTTAAAGTCCCTTGCAACCCAAACCATTCTGTGATTCCCTGACTCTTCCCAGTTTGTGGTGAGGGACGTTTTGTGGGGGCAGTAGGGGCCTGAGCCACTCTGGTCATCTCTGCCCTTGGCATTTTGCTGTGTTCTGTTAATTTATGTGTTAAATAAAGACATTTCAACTTGATAACAACTTGCAAGTCCATTGCCACAGGGTCCAGGACTCTGGTGGAGGGTCTGGATTTTGACAGGCAGCTGGGAATGCCCAGAGTGGGATTGGCTGGGGCAGTACAAATCCTCTCAGGCCTCTGCTTTGGAAAGGCAGAAAAAGAGCTCTCAAACTCATTGCTTTAACACTGATCACCCCCACCATTCCTACAAGCCAGCAGCAAGTCCCCTGAACAGGGGGACAGTCACAATTGTTTGTGCTAAAGGTTTTGGCAGCCAGATGGGGAGGAGCCCAGCTCTCAGGGGAGGGACACTGGCACAGGGCACACGAGAGCCCTTCAAAGAGCCAAATGGGCGCAGGGTGGACATCTCATTGTCAGATGGCCACTGGGTTGGAGTGACACAAGGTCCCATTAAGCAGCAAACAATGTGTCCTAGGACACCAGGAAAGTCACACTCCTGTTAACTCTGTCCTCTCCTTCAGGAAATGTCTATAAATTTCAGGGTTTCCAGCCTTTTTCTTAGCAAGATCTCCCTGCAAGGCTGCATCCCAGAGCTGCTGTGATCCTGGTGGATATCCAGCCATGAGGGTCATCTACATTGTCTTTGCTGTTTTCCTAATGGCCTTGATGGCCACCCCAGGTAAGGTGGAAAATTGTGTGGAGCAGAATGAGAGATAAGAATGAACCATAAAGGAATTAAAGTGGAAGTGTTCCCTGGAAGTGTCCAAAGCCAGGTTGGATGGGGCTTGCAGCAACCTGGGATGGTGGGAGGTGTCCCTGCCCATGGCAGGATGTGGAATGAGATGATCTTTAAGGTCCCTTCCCAGCAAACCCCTCTGGGATTGTATGGAAAAAACTCTTCTGGGAAAGTAGGTGTGGGTGGATCTTGCATGGAGAATTATGCTGGGTTTGGTTCAAAAGACTTTTGGAGTGGAGTTCAGCTCCAGAATCACCCCATCCTGAATTTAGACATCCAGCATCTGTGTGTCTCCACGGGAACTGGGTCACTGGTGACCCACTGGTGACCATGAGGAATTAGTCAATGTAGATGCAGATCTTTCCTTCTCTCCACAGCCAAGAGCCAGCCAAAAAGGAGCTGCAGAGGGCATTGCTCCAGGAGCTGTGGCAAAGGAGAGAGGGAGGAACACACTGAGGACTGTGGGAGGATGCACTGCTGCCTGACACACAGGAAAAGGAAGTAGAGAGGAGGATGGAAAGTGATGTTTGCAGTGGTTTCTTCTTGTTTGGAAGAAACTTTGTTTCTTCTTTGTTTTCTTCTTTCTTTGTGGTTTTTTTATATTCTTTGATGGAAATAGATGTTGGTCCTTTCAATAAAAAATACCCTGAAATGTGCTGTGTGCTTCAATGTCTTCTAAAAAGTTGGGTGCAGAGGGCCAGGAAAAATCTGGTCAGTCTTGCCAGAGACGTCCTTGTTCATGGAGATGATGTGGCCAAATGCAAATACTGCCAGTTGAACCCATTCCTCCTTGTCCTGTCCTCTCTTATCCCAAGGGATGCTCTCCTGGAGCCCCTTTAGGCCCTGGAAGGGGCTCTGAGCTCTCCCTGGAGCCTTCTCTTCTCCAGGTGAGCACCCCCAGGGCTCTAACCCTCACCTCCTGAGCTGCCAATAATTTGGAAACCACCATGGCTGTGTGAGCAGCTCCATGTGGTGGTGCAGGAACACTTGGAAGGCACCGGATCCCTGGGATTGAGGAGGGTGGAGGGTGAAGCAGCAGGGGAGAGGCACAATCTCAGATAACAGATTGGACCCAGCCAGGGCTAGTGCAGCCTGAAAATGGCACTGTGGATTCTGAATCTGAAAATTGCCACCAATAGATAAGATTTGTGCCCAGAAAGACTTTATCTTTGTCCTTTTATGTGTCATTGAGCCCCGTTTTGGCATTATGGGGTAAACAGCCCATGGCATTCCTGCTGGAGACTCTTCCCAAGGACACAACATGGGGAATGTTCCCTCCAGCTGCTCCTTCTCAGCTGAGACAGCATCTCTGGGCATTGCTGGGGACAGGTGAAGGAGAAAAATCTGATGAATGAGGAAGTGATCCCTGACCCACTGGTGGGAGCAGAGCTGCAGCTGGCACAGGGTGCCCAGAGAAGCTGTGGCTGCCCCTGGATCCCTGGAAGTGTCCAAGAGCAGGTTGGACAGGGCTTGGAGCAGCCTGGGATAGTGGAAGGTGTCCCTGCCCATGGCAGAGGATTGAAACATGATGATCCATAAGGTCCCATCCAACCCCAAAAATTCTGTGATTCTGTGATCTAGGGCTCTTCTCTGCTCACCATCTCCTTGGAAAACAAAGCATGGAAAAACCTAAATCAGCCTCATGCCTTGCTGATCCCAGTTCCCATTTGTCACTGTGACTTTCCTCCTAATGTCTCTTCCAGGAGGAGCAGTTGGAAGTCCCTGCTGCAGGGACTGTGCTGCCACTCCACCTCGCTCCTGGGGGGACTGGATGGGTTTCCTGGAGAAGAGTTCACCATGGCTCAGGGAATTGTCATCTGCAGATTTTTAAGGCCATTTTTTCCTTCCATTCCCATCAATGTCCTCAGCTGTGGACTCCAGTGTCACCCCCCATGGCATCTCCAAGTTATCCTAAGCCCAGAGGAAAAGGCTCCCCTGTCTCTCTTGGACAGGAAGGAAATCATGCTCTGCTGAGTTTTAATGCACAGCAAAGGGAAAGGATTTAAAAACTCAAATTAAAAAATGGATCACCATCTGAGAAAAACAGAGAATACACTGTGGGTAGTGACAGTTTCATCTTTTGGGGAGGTTGGGATCAACAGGGATGAACAGAGCCTATTGAAGGTCTAACTTGGGGCAGGTTTCAGTCCAAGTGCCGGGTGGGGACAACAGCAAAGGTGTTCACCAGTAAGGAACAGGGATGGAGGGATGGGGGATGCTCACACACCAGTGATAGTCTGGACATGGCCAGGTAATGCCAGCTGGCCCCAGGCCCAGCAAACAGGCCCTGGCACTGTTTAATGGCCTGGAATAGACACCTGCAGAGTGTCCATGGCCACAGGAACAGAGCCAGGAATTTTCTGTGTGACTTCTTTCTCTAGGACTTGTGGGCTCAGGGAAACAGTGGTGGGGGGTCAGAGCTGAGGGTGTTGCTTTGTGTTTGTAGTTTGGTGTCTGTAGTTTTCCACATATATGATATGGAGAGCAGGACAGACTGGTGAAAGGGATGCTTGGAAAAGAATGGGGTTTATATTTGTGTTCCCATCTTCCACTCCCAAGGTCTGGAGAACAGAGATGCACAAGGTGGGTGCATAAAGGGGAATTTGCTGCAATGAACACTGAGTCAGAGTAAAATCTCTGGGGAAGAAGGTGGGAATCTGGTGAGGATGAGGAGGCCCTGGCACAGGGTGCCCAGAGAAGCTGTGGCTGTCCCTGGATCCCAGAAGTGTCCAAGGCCAGGCTGGACAGGGCTTGGAGCAACCTGGGATAGTGGGAGATGTCCCTGCCCATGGCAGGGGGTGACTGAGAAGGTTTTTAAGGTCTTTTCTAACCCAACCACTCTGTGATTTCTTGAGGGGACACACTGGAGTTTTGTGGGTGGGTGACCACAAAACCACCCAGCAAAGGCACCGGGAGGCAGAGCTCATCCCACCATCTCCTGCTGTCCTTCTGCAGGGAAGGACAATTTGGGAATA
This sequence comes from Parus major, assembly GCF_001522545.3. Taxonomy (NCBI): domain Eukaryota; kingdom Metazoa; phylum Chordata; class Aves; order Passeriformes; family Paridae; genus Parus; species Parus major. The sequence continues at coordinate 110,169,661 of NC_031770.1, forward strand.
GAGGTCACAGGGAGATCCTGTGATCCTGAGAGCCCAGGCCAGTGGATTACTGGCTCCTCCACTTCCTCCTGGAGTTTCCAACCCCTCCCACAGAGGCTGCTCCAGGCACCATGGATGGTGAGGAATGCCACAGGAACAGCCCGGGATGCTGGGGCTGCCAGCAAGAAGTCAACTTCGGGTGATGTACAAGCAAGAGAAAACCCAGATCCCTTCTCCACGATCCCAGCTCCGGGCAGGAACCAGGAAAACGCGGGCAGCAGGGCTGGAAAGGCGGATTTTGGCAGCTCTCTGCAGCTGGAGAGCACCGCGTCCAGCTCAAGGTGAAACGCGTGCCTGGTGCTCGGAGCCCGGGAGAAGATTTAGGGAAGGCTGCCATCTCTTGGATAAGTGCAAAATGACGGCAGCTGCCTGGGAAATGCTGCTCATGCCCCCAGGGATGCCAGCTCCAGCCCTGCTCTCGGAGAAGTGCGGGCTGAAGTTACTCCCGCTCTGCTCGTGCCCCCCGCAGCCCGATCCACGTCTTTATTTAGGGCAGACTGGGATCAGGTCTGGGAATGAGCTGATTTCCCGTCTGGCTTTCTCTGCCTCTGGGAGGCGGGGGCTGCACATCTGGAGAGTTTTATCTGAGCCACCTTCCACCTGGCTGCCTCCGGCCCTGCAGTGTCAGGAGAGGTGGGACAGGTTCCAGCGAGATTTGGGACAGCCTTTTTAGGGTCTCCTTGCCCATCCCTGCTGCCCTCGGGTGATTTAAGGGGCTCCTTTCACCTTTCCATGGGAACCCTTTGGCATTTGCTGTGGCCACACCTGCCCTGCCAAGCCCTGGGGTGCAAACCTTGCACTCCTCTGGTTCCCTGTCCCCAAGGTCCCCTCTCTCCCAGATCCAGCGGCTCCGTGGCTCACAAAGCATCCCAGCACCTGCCTGCCTGCTGGCCCACTTTTCCTGCAGATTAAACATTTGTCTAATGGCCATAAGCTGCTTAAACATGTCTTGGGCAAAGCCCCTTTGTGAGTATCCCGAGAATAAATGGGATTCCTGCTGGGACCACTGCTATGCCCCCACTCCAAAGCAATTCTTATGGATGCCTCATCTGTTTTCCTTCCCTTTTGTGCCTCCAGCCTGCTCATCTCCTTTCCAGGAGTGAGGAATTTCCCCCATTGTGGACAAAGGGAAACGGCCTGTGTTGCATGGCCAAAAAAATTCCCCAATCCTGCCTCCCTTTTCCACCCTGCTCCATCTCCCCAGGATTTCCCAAACCATGCCACTCCCTCCAATCCCATATGTGTTTACCCAGCCAGCCAACACCACAATGTTTAGGATCTGCCAATGTATGAGTGTGCAGCACTTTCTAATTAGCCTGAAAAACCCAAATAAAATCAGAGCCAACATATCCAGCGCTTCCAGGATTTTCCACCCCCACATGCCTGTCAGCTCTACATCTCCATTGTTTGTCCTCCCTGCCACCTCTGGCCAATCTGTGACCCTTAACCTAGACCCAAAAAAAGCATCAAATACAAATAAAGTGAATGTCTGAAAGCTGTTTTTATTTTTGGCAGGCATGGGAGGAGCATCAAGCTGACCAATACTGGGAATATTTGCTCCAAACAGTAAGAATTGTGATTTTTTTTTTTTTCTTTTTAAAGGAAACTTTTTATCATGATGACTTTAACTTGTCAGTTTTTGCCTCCTGAGGATGTATGATACAGACCCCTCTGCTGCACCCATTTTCTTTTCTAAAAATAAACACTGACTCTAAAATCCCAGTAATAACCCATCTTCCCATGCTCTGAATATCCAGCACAGAAATAGCAGAAAAGACCCAAGCACTTGGAACAAGGAAGGAATTCCAGTAACACCCTGTGCCCTAAAATCAAGGGGATTCATGCAGGGTTTATGCTATTAGAGGAGGTGATGCTAGGCTGGGGCTCCTAAGCCGTGGCTCCTTGGATATTAGAGAAGGAAAGAGAGTGGGGGAGGTGGCTGGGATGGAGAAACAGGGAATGGCTTAGGAATGCCAGGTTTTAGAGTATCATGAAGGCTGATGACTCGGGAAAGAGTGGTCTGGTAGGAGGGAAGGACTCGTGGGCTGCATGGAGAGCTGAAAATGAGGCAGAGTGATGCTGTTGTTGCCCCAAAACCTGTTCTGTTTTTCAGCCAGAACGTGGGGTGTCCCTCCACATGGTGAGAACACCAAGGTTTTGGAGGCCAGTCCTTCAGCTCCCAGCTTCCACGGTGCTGCAAGGGCTGGGAGAGAGCAGGAGAGGTCCTTGGGAAGCAGCAGAGCTGCATAAGGGAGGTGTGGAAGAGGGAAGAGGGATGGCCACAAGGGTGGGAGGGATGTGGGGAGGGGGAGTTCCAGGAGCAGGACATGAGCAGAGACCAGGAAAGGAATGGTTACATCGACCAAGGTCATGTGGTGGCTTCATCAGGATCCCAGGACACAGGAAAGGGCTGCTGAGGTGCTGGAGCTGTGGCTTGAAGAGGGGAAAAACGGATGGAGGAACAATGTCAGGGAATAAAGGCAATTGGCGCAGTGCCTGTATGAGTAGGAGGATTTAGAGACAATCCAGGGACACCACCTGGTCTGGTCTGGTCTGGTCTGGTCTGGGTGTGACTGGAAAAGTCACACCCCACAGGTGACACCCCACTGCTGCCTAACCCGTGGCCAAACAGCCCTTCCAGAACCCTTGGAAAGGCTCTTCCAGCATTTTTGTCTTGAGCTTTACTTGGATCAGCAGTCAGACACCCAGCTCCTGCTATTCCCCTGGAGAGTGGATTCAGGCCTTCAGTCTCTAAGTGTGATTAATGACCCCAGTCATAATTACTGTGCAGGACCAGAGCACCTCAGAGCACCCAGATTCTCTCCAGAGATTTACAAATCTCTTAAGAGATTTAATATAAACATGGTCTCGTGCGTGCCCCAAAGCCAAGACAGGCTGGCCAGCTGGGATGTGTCTGCCATTAAACTTCCTCAGACTTCAGACCAGGATGATCCCTCCAGCTGGTCCATTGGGAATGGCCCCGTTAACTCCTGAGCTTCCCAGGTTATTCCAGCCAATCTTCCACCCGAGCTGAAACAAGCAGTTCAGCAGTAGGGGTGGCTGTCTGTGCCCCAAAAAGTTTCATTCCCAGTTGTAGCCATAGCCCCAGGGATTTTAATTCCAGTAGGGCAGAGAAGGACAGTGACCACATGGACCAGGAGAGGAGCGAACCAGAAGCAAAGACCTTCACCAGCAGTGTCAGGTCATAAAATACGAGGCAAAATTGTAACTCATGCAAAGATAAGAAGCCTCTTTTTCGCTTTAAAAGTGAAAATGCTGGAACTGAGTAATTACTCCAGGCCTGGCTATCCAGTCAGAAAGCATCAGGCATTTCTGAGCAGGGCTGGGTGAGGGACCGACGGGGCTGGCTGGCATTTCATCCCAGCTTCCTTTCACTTGAGCAATCCGCTCCAGAGACTCTTGCTTTAGTCACTTTTACGGCTCCTTGCACTCAAGGCTGCAGCAGCATGTGCTGGAAGAGATGCTAAATGTTATTTTGTGGCATTGTTTTCCCTAAAAGTAACATTTTTTCCCTTCTCCCTGAATAGCTGTTTGCCCTGTTCCTTGTGATACCTTGTGCATTTTCACTGAGAAATGTGAGCTCTGGCCAAACTGTACTTGGAATCCCTGAGTTTCTTCTTGTCTTTCAATTTCCCCTGAAGTTTAAAGGGGTGAACTCATCATCTGTCCTTTTCTGCCCTTGAAATGACCTTCCTTGCCTCTTGCCATCCAGAGGGACCAGGACAGGCTGGAGAGGTGGGTCCATGTGAACCTCATTAAGTTCAAAAAGGCCAAATGCAAGGTCCCACACTTTGGTCTGGGCAATCCCAGGCACAAGAAGAGGCTGGGAGCAGAACGGGACTTCTCCCAGGGAGAAAGATTTGGGGGTGCTGGTGGATGACACCTGGACATGACACGGCCATGATCATGTCCTGGGCTGATCTCCCAACGTGGGCAGCAGGGAAGGGGGGATTCTGCCCTTCTGCCCAGCTCAGGTGAGACCCCACCTGCAGAGCTGCCTCCAGCCCTGGGATCCAACAGCAGAAGGATTTGGAGCTGCTGGAGAGAGCCCAGAGGAGACCACAGAGATGTTCCAAGGGCTGGAGCCCCTCTGCTCTGGAGCCAGGCTGGGAGAGCTGGGGGTGCTCACCTGGAGAAGAGAAGGATCCAGGGAGAGCTCAGAGCCCCTTCCAGGGCCCAAAGTGGCTCCAGGAGAGCTGGAGAGAGACTGGGGACAAGGCATGGAGGGACAGAACACAGGGAATGGCTTCCCACTGCCAGAGGACAGGGATGGATGGGATATTGGGAAGGAATTGTTCCCTGGGAGGGTGGGGAGGCCCTGGCACAGGGTGCCCAGAGAAGCTGTGGCTGTCCCTGGATCCCTGGAAGTGTCCAAGGCAAGGTTGGATGGGGCTTGGAGCAGCCTGGGACAGTGGAAGGTGTCCCTGTCCACGGCAGTGCATGAAACTGGATGAGCTTTAATGTCCCTTCCAGCCCAAATCACTGTGAGATTCCATAATTCTTTGCTTTTTCCTAAATATACCTGAGATCTTTGCCCAGCAAAGCCAAAGGATGTGTTGCAAATTTCATGGGTGATCTTCACCTGTGCCTCCGGGTGCCAGAACACCCTGAGGAGCTGCACAACTTTGTCTTGATTCAGGAAAAAGAGTCAAAAATCCAAAAACGGTTTGTAAAGACAACAGAAGACTTTGAGGGTATTGAAATGAAAAAGGGAGGAAACCACAGGCCCAAAACTCTCTTTCCATTTTTCCCTGCCCTGTATAATACAAGTCACTGGATGTCACTTGGTGAAGATGAAGTTCAATGGAGGAGCAGGAATTCAGAGATTCCTCCACTGTGTAAAGCCAATTTATGGACTTCAGTGCTAAAGAAGGTCACTGAGTCAACTGCTGTGACTGGATAATTGCATGGCCACGAACATTTGCAGCTCTGCATGCGAAGATCCTGTAATAAAGGTAATCAAATCTCATGCTCCAGCGCATAAGTGGATCTTCAGCAGCAGCCGGGGGAGAGCTTTTCCACCCGCACACCCAGAACGGTGCAGTCGCTTCGGAGCGCGATGGAGGCAACCTCGGGAGCCTCTGGTTTTGGCCACCGCCGGAGGCAGGAAGGAGGGTTTGATGAGCTGGTGGCCTAAGTGGGAATGGCAATTCCTGTGCAGGAGCTGGGGAGATCACGGAAGGGGCCGGGTGTGATTAGTGTGCTACAGTGAGTCACTGTGCACGGGGAAATCCGTGGCTCAGGAGATCGCCCCAACAGCAAATCCTGGCCTGGAACGTCGGCAAAGCACCACAGGGCACTTATGCAATGGAGTCTGAAATATCCTGGGAGACTGCAGGTGACACTTTGCCCAGTGCAGGAGTGAGGAGGGATGAAGGAGCCCTCAGAGATGCCCAGAGATGGTGTGGATTCCCCATCCCTGGAGATGTCCCAGGCCAGGTTGGACAGGGCTTGGAGCAATGTGGTTTATGGAAGGTGTCCCTTCCCATGGCAGGAGACTAGATGGTTTTTCAGGTCCTTCCAGCCCAAACCATTCTGTAACTCTATAATTCCATCCTCAGCAAACACAGAAACACTGACCTCCCTCCTAGGACAGCCATTGGTTTCCTTGTCAATGGAAAGCTCAGTCATTGTGCTATCACTGCTTGGGGTGTCCTGTGCAGGGACAGGAGTTGGGTTTAATGGTCCTAGTGGGTCCTTTCCAGCTCAGGAAACTCTGTGGTTCTACCAAAACCAGAGAGGAAACATAACACCCTGATGGGTGCATTGATGGGGTCGAGGACTGGGATCGAGATCTATTTATGTGGATAAATCAGGGGAAATCAGAACCTGTGTAGTCCCACCCTAACTAAGATTTCCAACATATGCAAGAGAGAAAAAACAGGCATTGCAGGGTTCTTAAAATCCTAGAATGGGTTGGGTGGGCAGGGACCTTAAAGACCATCATGTTCCAATGTCCTGCCATGGACAGGACACCTCCAACTATCCCAGGTTGCTCCAAGCCATGTCCAACCTGGCCTTGGACACCTCCAGGGATGGGGAAGCCACAGCTCCACTGGCACCCTGAGCCAGGGCTTCACCAGCCTCTCAGGGAACCATTTATTTTTTTTGGAATATTTGGAGTGAAGAAGAGGGCACAGACAAGCAGCATCTTGGAGAAAAGTGCATCCAGCTATAATGTGAAAACTGCTCAGACAAAAATGCCCACTGTGGGGGAACAGGGGACCCCGAATTAGTGCCCTTCAAACCTAAACCTCCAAGCGGCTGCATCTTTGATTACAGGGCCCAAGCTCTGCATCAGGAGGCCGTGAAAGCTGTGATTTCTGCAGGTCAGCACAGGCTGGAGCAGAAATGGATGTTTCCCAGCAAGCAGAGAGCTGTGAAATATCCTATTGAAAGCCAGCTCCAGGGTTCCGCTCCCATCTGATTCACAGTAATTTCACACAGTGGTGGAGGTTTTCACACGTAGCAATAAAGAGAGATTTTGGGAGGCAAATAGCTGAAAGAGCAGAAGCACCTGGAAATGAAGGCATCACCTCTGGCCATGATTGCTGCTCCCTGACTCGGGAGCCAGCACCAGGCAGGCACAGGATTTCCCAGCGGGGCCCAGCTGCCAGACTGTTACTCTGCCTTCACACTGTCAAACGCACACGGATCCAAAATTCCCTGAGCTCTGGGAAAGTACAGAGGGAACCATGGAAAACAGGCTTTGCTGCAGTGCTGTGAGAGCCATCGATCAGCTGCATCCACAAAACCCACACAGCCCACTCGGGGAGAGTGTTTTGGAGATACATCCAGTGTTTGCCAAGGAAAAAAGGAGAGGTCCTGGGAAACTGGTGCAGAAGAGGCCACAAAAATAATCTGAGGGCTGGAGCACCTCTCCTAGGAAAACAGGATGAAAAAGCAGGGGTGGTTCAGTCTGGAAAGAGAGACCTCATTGTGACCTTCCAGTAATTAAAGTGAGCTTATAAAAAAAAGGGAGAAGGACTTTTGGAAGGGCATGGAATGATAGGGCAAGTGGAGAGGCTTCAAACTGACAGAGGGAAGAGTTAGGAAGAAATTGTTTGGGTGGTGTGGTCCTGGCACAGGGTGCCCAGAGAAGCTGTGGATCCCTGGAAGTGTCCAAGGCCAGGCTGGACGGGGCTTGGAGCAACCTGGGATAGTGGAAAGGGGAAGGTGTCCCTGCCCATGGCAGAGTGTTGTAACAGGATGATTTCTAAGGTCCCTTCTGTCCCAAAGCATTCCATGATTCTCTGATTTAGTTTCCCAGCAGTGATGCCTCCAAAAAGAGCTTGTGGCACAACTCAGCTGTTGAGACACAAGCTGTGGTTCAAGTGCTTTAGATGGGAAGCTCAGAGGTGAATACATCCCCATCTGGCAGGAAAAATCCAAGGACTGGATTGACTGAGGACCATGCACAGCCTGGAGGGATGAATGAACAACAGGGACAGAAAATACATTGAAAATACTGAGATCCCTCCTAAAGCTGCATGGCTGTCGTGGCTTCGACCCTCAGGTGAGTTCTAGCTCCCAAGTCACCCTCTATTCAAGGTAGACTTTCAGGATCAGGAGGAAGCTGTGAGGTCCTTCCGTGCACATTTTCTCCTGCAAAAACAGTGTTAGCTTGTGTCTCCTGCAGCAACAGGAATGTCTCCTTGCACTGCCCTCTCTGTACCTAGGAAGTTGTCCTTTGCAGGAGAAGATCCTGATTCAGCAAAATATTACACCTAAAATTAACCTGAAGCCCATCTGTGCTCCTTGAAACAAGTGGCACTGGGAGCTGGTTTGAATATTCAGCCACACAGACACGTCCCAGGATCGAGACATGATAAGGGATAAGGATTTAAACATTTTGTTTAATCAAGAAGTGATAAAAGAGCTGCTGACAAGGAGGTGGGAGCAGTGATGTACATGATATCCTGTAAGCACATATGAGCAATCCAAGGTTGTTGGACCACTTGTGAGAAACCTGGAGCAAGGAACGGGGTGTGTGTTTGTCCCTGGAGAGTCACAACACTACTCCAGCTCCTGAAAACAGGAGTTTGCTGCCTCTCACCCTGCTGGGCCGACCACCCTGCACCAAATCCTCCTGGCAGCTGGGAGCTGCAGCCACACCGAGGAGGGAAACTTGCTCACAGGAGTGGAACCAGCGGCTTCTCCCTGGAATGTTAATTAATGAACAGCCACACTCCAGGCATGCTGCATCCTCACAGCACCTTGTGCAGCAGTGACTTGAAAGAGCAATGAGTGCCATTCTCATCTAGAGACTCCTTGGGGGGATTTCTGACCTGTCCTAAGCAGGATCAGCAGGCTCAGAGGGTCACAGAATGGCTTGGCTTGGAATGGACTTAAAAGCTTATCTAGTCTGACCCCTGCCATGGACAGAGACACCTTCCACTATCCCAGGCTACTCCAAGCCCTGTCCAGCCCGGCCTTGGACACTTCCAGGGATCCAGGGGCAGCCACAGCTTCTCTGGGCACCCTGTGCCAGGGCCTGCCCACCCTCCCAGGGAACAATTCCTTCCTGATCTCTAAACTAAGCCTCTCCTAATTTAAAACCATTCCGTCTGCCATTCCCAGGACCGTTCCTCATGCTCAGGTCTATGAATTAAATCTCTCTTTATTGAATCATAGAACTGTGGAGTGTTTGCTGTTGGGGGTGGGGAACCTTAGAGAACATCCAGTTCCAGCCCCTTGCCATGGGCAGGGACACCTTCCACTAAATCAGGTCACTCAGATCCTTACCCAGCTTGGTACTGAACATCTCCAGGGATAGGGAGCCCACCAAGACAGGGATGGGAACTTCTCAGAGGAACAGGAATTCTTTCCTCTCTTAAGGTTACAATATTACAGGTGCTGCAGAGTGATTAGTCAAGACTGCACAATCTCTGCTGGTGGTGGAAGGACAATTAAGAACTTTTTGGGTCAAGGTAGGTCTCATTCAACAGGCTCAGTTTTGCAGTCTTTACCTGGACAGTTGCCCCACTGCAAGTACAGTGATCTGTAAGATTTAGATCAGGAGGTTTTGTTTGCTGCTGTTTCAGCTTCTTTTTTCTTTCTTTTTTTTTTTTTTTTTTAAATCTTCTTTCCATTCTGCCCTAAAAATGCCAGAGCTTGTTATCCTCTCCGAGACTCAACCTGAGCATTTGTGCCGCAGACTCCCTCGTGCCCCTTCTGATCAGCCTAACCAGCAGAGAACTGAGCTCCTCACACTTCTCTTTGATGAGTCCTTGCTGTCCTCCAGCTTTGCTTGGCTTCCATGGGATTCCCTTTGTCCTGCACTGCCCATCCCCCGAGCAGAGCAGGAGGAGGCTTTCTCTGGTTCTGGCAGGGTTTCCCATGGGAGATGCCACAAGGAGCAATTTGTGACACTTTCCGAAGACCTGAGAATCCAAAGATCTCTGGCAACCTGAGAATCAAGACTCAGTGTCACCTAATCAAAGGATCTATCTCTGAACAAGGTTCTTTTCGCTCTGTCTGGTCTGGGTTGCCCTCGCCTAATTTCACCCCTATAAAGTTAAATTTCTGTGCAGTCAGCAGAAAAAGGATGGGCACCTCCAGAACGTGGATCCTCCTGTCCCAAAATACATTCCTAAAACAGGGAGGGGAATTGCCTTCCAGTTGTGCTGACACCCTCCCCAAATCCTCCAGAGAAACTGTGAAGGATCAGCTTGGGCAAGGAAGATGTCCAACCTTCAGATGGCTAAAACAAGGCGAGATGAATTCCCATGCCTGGCTTCCTGTTAAGGAACCTCACAGGGAAGGACAATTCTTCCACTGCTTTATTAAGCAATCTTCAAGCTTATTTATCTCTTCCTTCCAGTCTCTTTAAATGCCACTGAAGTTGCTGTCACCACAAATCAGAGTCACCAGAACTGCTTTTCAGAGCAAAACTCCAAACTGAGAAGAAAAGACGTCTCTGGGCAGCAAACCCCAACGGGCTGTGTACTGCAGGGACAGGAGCATGGGGGCTGCTCCAGCCTCTCCTCACCCTGGGCCATCCTGGTTCTGTGCATCCTCCGAGGGAGCAGGGTGCCCCAGGAGCACCACAGCAGCTGGATTGCTTCAAATTTTTGTACTTCAGGAGGAGTTCCTTGACAAAATAGGTTGTTAAAAATTGGGACAGGCTGCTCAGTGAGATGGTAGAACCACCATCCCTGGGGGTGTTCAAGGAACAGCTGCAAGTGACACTGAATGTTTTGGTTTAGTTGACAAAGTGGTCCAAGTTTGGACTTGATGCCCTTTGAAGACTTTTCTGGCCTGTATGATCCTGTGAAATCAAGGACTCACCTCACATTTTCTCCCCACTGTTGGCCATTAGCAAGGTCCTATAAGAAAAGTAAGATCAAGGAAAACACTTATTTGTCTTTGATAATTCTGCTTTCCACACATTTTCACCCCAGAGGGCTCCTTGAACTCATTGCCATTTGCCTCAAAAGTGTTTTTCTTCCTAGTTCACGTTCCAGAACAGACCAGCAGTTGTTTGCTATTCCCAGTCCTTGAGCCCTTCAGGATTTTGCAGGCTGTGCAGATGTCCAGAGTCCCTCTGGAGAGGTTTGTCACTGCCCAGCCTCGGCAGCCGCGTGTCCCAGCGGTCCTCACGCCCCAGCAGTTCTCATGCAGTGACTTCTTCCCGAGCTCTGGCGTGAGTGGGGATCAGCTGATGCTCCCCAGTGGATCAGCTGGTAAATGGAGATTTGCTCCAGGAGAAATGAGCACCTACCCCAAGGTGATGCTGCAGGATGTGTTTGAGTCCCCAGTGAGCCCAGGCTGGACAGTGAGATTTGAGAATGGTGATTTATAAAGAGCTGGAAGAAGTGAAGCAGAAAGGAGCTGAGGGAATAAAGGGGTTTTTATATTTTTCTGGTTTCTTGAGGAAACAAGGCTGGGGAGATCACACCCTCAGAGCACCCATCTCTGATTTTCTGTGTCTTTAGCATTCCTATCTGCTCCAACAACTCCTTCATCCCTCCAACAGTTTCTACTGGACCCCAAGGAGACAAAAGACATCCTACCAATGTCTTCTCCCAGGTAAAGCTGCGGATGACAGGCACAGCTCCCAAAAAGGGAACTCTTAAAGCTGCCACTCTTTGTTCAAAGATTGTTGGTTTCATTTTATTTGGGGATGGGCTTTGAGGACGAGGTTTTGAGCAAATTCCTCTAGAGGAAGGTGTCCCTGTTCATGGAATGAGATGATCTTTAAGGTCCTTTCCAACCCAAACCATTCTGTGATTCTATAATTTGTTTGGATTCTTTTTTTTTTATTATTTTTCCCAACAAATGATTTTGTTTGATTAAAAACAAACTGCATCCCCAATGTACATCTGTACATTTTACTTATCATCACATATCATTGCTCTGCTCATGGGTTCTGTGTAATGAACTTTATGATATTCCCAAATTATTTGCCATGTGCTGGTTAATTGCTACTCTTAACCAGGGAAAGAGGACTTGAGAAAGTGTGAGAGAATGAACACATTCATACCTGAAAAAGTTATTTTCAAGTAAGTTTCAATGGCTATTCGGGTTTTTGAGAAGAAAGCTCACTCTGCAAATGCCACAGTTGAACACAACGAGATTGAAATTAATTTTCAGTGTCAAAGAAGCATTACTACAAATCCTGCTGTGAACTCAAAGGTACCCAGCTGTGTGGGTAGTGGGGATGCTCAGAGGGCTTTGCAGAAGTCACCGATAGAGAGCAGCCCTGGGAAAAGGACTTGGAGGTGCTGGTGAGAGGCTGGACATGCCTGGCCCTGAAACCCACAAATGCTGGGTGTTCCCATAGCGTGGGCACAGGGGAGAGGGGCATTCCCAGCACAGGAAGGACATGGGTTGGAGTGAGCCCAGAAAAGGCACTAACATGACTAGAGGATGGGGCACCTCTTCTGAGAGGAAAGGTTGAGGGAGTAGGGATTGTGCAGCCAGAAAGAGAGAAGGCTTTGGGGTGACATCGATGTGGCCTTCCAGTGGGTAAAAGGAGCCAACAGGAAAGTTGGAGAAACACCATTTACAAGGGCCTGGAGAGACAGGACAAGGTTTCACAATGATGGAGGAGAGGGATGGATGGGATATTGGGAAGGAATTGTTCCCTGGGAGGGTGGGCAGGCCCTGGCACAGGGTGCCCAGAGAAGCTGTGGCTGCCCCTGGGTCCCTGGAAGTGTCCAAGGCCAGGCTGGACAGGGCTTGGAGCAACCTGGGATAGTGGAAGGTGTCCCTGCCCACGGCAGGGGGTGGAAGGGGATGGACTTTTAGGTCCTTTCCAACCCAAACCATTCTGTGGTTGAATGATTATCAGTCATAAAAAAACAAGCATCAGGAATTGTGGGAAGGGGAATCATTTTACAAGGAATATACCTTACCTTAGCTAAGGTGTGAAATCCAGCTCCACTTCCTCCCATAGTCCATGGCTCCACATTGACTTTTCCAGTGACCCAGAAGAACAGAAAAGATGGATATTACCCACACTTCCAACTGGCAGAGGGGCCAACCTTCACCCTGCTTGGAAGGGGAAGCATTGCCTGATAATTTTATTTTTCACTGAGCTCCACAGAGCAGCGTGGCACAGTGACAACAGCTCTATGAGATACAGCCCTGCCCTTCAGAGCCAATTAAATCACTGGAATCCCATGGGGGGAAGTAGGAAATGCTGTGTAGTCACTTTTCCTAAATCCCAGCTTGGAAAAGCACTGAGAAGTCCACCAAACTGGAGGCCTGAGCTGTAAAGGCTTTTCCAAGGGGAGAAACACAGTTCCCTGCACCATTCACCACCTGCCTTGGCTGATGAGGTCACAATGCCTCTTCCTACAGGGTAACCAGCTCCTCAAGGAGCAGGACTGAGGGGATTATCCCATGTTTGGTTTAATGGGAAAGCTGTGAGTACTTCCAGAAAAGACAAGCAGGATGGAAATCCTGGAGTCACCCTCTCCTGGCCAGCCCCACGCCCCAGGTGGCCCCAGGACCAGGCACCAATGTCACTGGTTCAGCTGATGGCATTGAAATGGTGTCCCACAAAGACATCTGGGGGGAAGCAGAGAGAGCAGACAGGTTCCTTTTGATGCACAGTAATAAATGAAAACAGCTGCAGCTCTCAGGAGATTAAAGGGAGCCCGAGGAGAGCTGAATAAACCCTGTCACCACAGGTAAGATCTAGATAACAGGAACGATGAAGTTCGCTAATGCACACGTCTCAAGACCACACTAATTCTTAAATTTGTCAGGAGCTGTAAAGTGATGTAAATGTAACATTCCTGTCCAACAGATACAAGTTTGGGATTGATATAATTTTATATTTAATGGGGAATTGGTATCCAGGTTTTGTTATGTAACACTTGAGGAACTGAACATTTTTCAGGGACTTGTAAGGGACTGGAAGTGAAGCACCTGGTCCAACTATGAGAACAAACCACGATCAGTTGTTTAAAGTCCAGTCTGGATGAGGCTCTGAACAGCCTGGTCTAGTGGGAAATTCCCAACCCATGTCAGGGAATAGATCAAGATGGTCTTTAAGGCCTCTTCCTACCCAAAACGTTCAGTGATTCCATGATTTTATGATCAGTAAGGACTAACACGATTGGAAGTCAATGATAGCACTTACCAGTCAATTGCATTGCCAAAATGAATACTCAAAAATGAAGCCCTCCTATAAGAGGGAAGGCATGGAATTGGAAAAGTTCACCAAACATTCCCCACGCTGTCTTAGAGACAGTTCTTATGATGGCTGTGAACTGGCTTTTCAGTAGAGAACATCTGGGACCTTCTGTGCCTTTCCTAGAGAGCCCGGCGTCACAAAGTGATGGGTTGGAGCTGGACATGCCCTGGCCATGTGCTCTCACATCCCAGAAACTTCCCATGCCCTGGGCTGATCCCCAGCAGGGGCAGCAGGGGAGGGGAGGGATTCTGCCCCTCTGCCCTGCTCAGGTGAGACCCCACCTGCAGAGCTGCCTCCAGCCCTGGGATCCAACAGCAGAAGGATTTGGAGCTGCTGGAGAGAGTCCAGAGGAGGCCATGGAGATGTTCCAAGGGCTGGAGCCCCTCTGCTCTGGAGCCAGGCTGGGAGAGCTGGGGGTGCTCACCTGGAGAAGAGAAGGATCCAGGGAGAACTTTTGCAACCTTTTAGTACTTGAAGGGGGCCTGTAAACAGATGGGGACAAAAGGGACAGGAATTGGGGGTTTCAAACTGAAGGAGGGTCTGTTTAGATTAGATACAAGAAATGAGCTTTTACAATGAGGGTGGTCAAGCCCTGGCACAGGTTGCCCAGGGAAGCTGTGGCTGCCTGAGCCCTGGAAGTGTTCAAGGCCAGGTTGGATGGGACTTGGAGCAGCCTGAGACAGTGGAAGGTGTCCCTGGAGCAGAATGAGCTGTAAGTAATCACCTCCAACCCAAACTATTCCATGATTCCACAATTCTATGACAGTGCTGCCAGAGGGAGAAAAGTGGCAGCAAAAGCAGCATCCTGTTGATCCCCTCCAGTACATACACGTTGCATTCAAAGAGGTTAATACAAATTAACCAAGTTAATCAACAGAAGGACTGGCCTAAGTGACTCTTCTAGGTCAAGCTCACACAATAACTACTTAGTTTACCAACACATCCAACTTTTGATCCTGTGGAGACATGAACGTCGTGGCAACGGAAGCCGGAGCTTTTTCTGCCTCATGCATGAATAACAAAGCCACCTGCTATATTCCAGCACTGGATGCTTTATTGTTAGTGATGATGCATGAGGCAGAAATAATGCAGTTTGATTTTTAGAGACAATACCAAGTTGAGCTTGTGAGGCTGTCAGCCCACACTCATTTGACTTGGGAACTGAGCAAACAACATGGAAGTAATTGATGGAAACTAATGACACAATAAGATGTCATTTTTTTCTGACCTACTTTGCTTAAAGTAAATCCCCATTAATTGTAATTATCTGTACTCCATGTACACCAAACACTCAGCTGGATCCATCCCCCAGTTATTTAAATGAGGTAGCTCCAGATTTACACAACTCTGATTCTAGCTTACATACCTCTCTATATTTAGTGTTTGTTCCCCTGATCTGAATAAATGCCTGGAAGATGGAAGACCACACAGCTCAATTAGGGTATTGATCAGGATGAAAAAAGCCTTTAACCAAGCAGCACAAGGAGGTTGTGATCCCATGCCGGGGTGCTGCTGGAGCACCGAACACACCTCCCCTTCCCAGTGCCTCCCTGGAGCTCCTGGAGAACAGCAGGAACACGAAATGCAAGGCACAGACAGATCAGCTCCGAGTGCTGCGAGGGAAAAACCCTGGCTAAACATGTTTTATAAATACTTGCAGATCTCGGGGTCACCCAGAGTTTACCCAGACCTCCGGACACAAGCGCCTCCAGCGTGATGGAAGCGTGGGATGCTGCTGAGTGCCGAGAAAAGCTTTCTCCTCTCAAAAATATGAGTTGAGAGATCTCAACATGGGTGTGATTGACACTCACAACTTCCAAAAAATCCCTAAAAATACAGAGTGTTGGCTAATAAAAGAATCAGGCTCTGAGTAATGACTTCTGGCTCTCTGTGAGGGCCAAGACTACAAAGGAATGGGAGCTCTTGTGGACTGAAGGGGCGAAGCATCACCCCCAAGTCCTCGGCCAAAGCAACCCCACAGAGGTGGCTGTGGGAAACAGGGAAATCGGGGGTTGTGGGGAGACTGGGACATGGGTACATCTCTGCTGTGTGCCAAGTGAGGGAGCAGGAGCTGGAGAACATCATGGGATAATCAGGAATTAAGATGTAAGTGGTGGAGATATCACTTCTGGCCACCCACGGAGTCATGTAGCCATGACTCATCCCCTGGTGCAGGAAGGAACGTAGTGTACCGTGCATCAAAATGGACAGGATCTTTCCAAGGAGAGATGATCCGGGACGGAAGACCTTTAAAGGGCTTCCATCCCAGCTGTTTATCCCTCCACACTGGCATGCTTTTTCCTTGATAAAATCAGGAAGTTATGTGTTAAATGAGTTATTTTTTTTTTATTTCAGCCTCTGATACTCCTACTGGAAAGATCTTCCGATTTCCAGGCTAAAAATATTCATGGCCAGTTCCTACTCACTTACTTTTCCACTGTTGCCCTTCAGTGTCCCAATGCCTTTCCCTCCGCTGGCATTTATTTTCCAGGATGTATTTATAGGCAGGAAAACCTATTCCTTCTCCAGCCTCATTCCTTAGCTGAACTAAACAAGCCAATTTCTTTCAGTCCACGGGAGAAGAGACAGATTGTCCTGAGCTCTGCTCAACACCTAGCTCTTCTTTTGCAGCTGGAATTCACCTTTCCTGAGCACAGGTGGCCACAACTGCACCGAGGAGTTTGGGGGCAGTGCCAGCTGGGAATTGTCATTGTGTCATCCCTTGCCCAAGCAGCTGCTTCTCTCGCTCCACGTGCCAATGCTGAAATTCTCAACTGCTGCCTTCTCCCACCAGAATGTCTCATCAAACAAGTTTGGGTTGGTTTTGTATCAAAACAGATGACTCGTCTGCCCCCTTATTGGTTCACCTACACTTCTATATAAGCAGTAAGACCAGATAGTTTGTTTACTTCTCTGTTGTTTTGAGTTTTTTGGGTTTTTTTTTATCTTTTTAATCATATGTAGCAAATCTGCTGCACAGAAAAGTTTGAAGGAATGAGAGATGCTTCCATTTATATCTCCTTGTACTGCAAATCAGAAGTCGAAGCTTAATCTGGGTGCTTCTCACCCAAAAATATGGGTCCCAGAGTCCTTATTTCTTACTGCTGTGAGAATTAACATCCATATTTAGGTTTGAAAGTATCCATCAGGAGAGGGAGTTGATGTTATATATATATATATATATATATATATTTATACGTGTCTTATGCACATGAAGTAATTTTGGTTGAAGGCTGGTTTTGCTCTTATTTATTTCCATATTCTTCTAATAGCTGAAGCTGGCAGAAAATAAGGGAATATCTTCAACATTTGAATGCATTATGATGGGAACCTGTGGGATCCTGTTATGTCTGATCACACTATATAATATTATAAATAATACCAATTTTCTCCCTTTGGAGAACTTTGTGCCAGAGTTTCACTCCAAATGAAATTTGTCCACACCCAGGTGTGCAGCTGGTGCATCCACGTGGATTATGCCCAAAGCTTCACTTTCTGCTCCCTTTCTTCTGTTTCTCTGCTATAGGAGTATCCAACCATTTCAAAACCAGCAGCATCTTTTTCAGACTTCATAAAACTTTTCAGCTCTTTTGGTATCACCCAGAAACACCAAATACACCCTTCCCAGATAGCCTGTTTAATATGAGAGTCCTCCCACTTTTTCTTTGAGATTAAATTAATTTTTCCTCCCTGAAAAAGCATTTTATCTGCACTTTATCTGCATTTTTTTACATTCTTGGAGCAGTTTCTTCTTTTTTTCCATGTTGAAATTTAGACTCTGCAAAGCAGCAACTTTTTCAGCCAGTTCTGGAGTCCTGACATTCTCAGCCCTGATATTTTGACACAGTTTAAAGGGAAAAAAAGGGAGAAAAGGTAGAATTCAAACTCCTACAGAAAGAGGCAGAAGCAGCCTCTGGAGAAGGAGCATCTGGGAAGAGTCTTATTGAATGGTGGGGAATAAAAACCACATGGAAAAGAGGAGATCTTGTAACCTACAGAGGACAGCACAGGACAGCTCAGAAATGATGGATATGATGAATGAACAGAGGTGTAACATGGAATTGAGGGGAAAGGACCTGGAATTTGGCTTTCCCGGACTGCCAGTGGGTCCTTTGGTGGAACAGCTGCCTGGGGTGCAGCTCAGCCCCAGGCAGATCCCAAAAACAGGGCCAGAAGCTGCTTCCTCAGCCTGCCAGAGGTTTTCCAGAACAAGTACAGGCTGAGAAAAGCTGTGTCCCCCAAATTGGCTAAGGGAATGACAAAGAGCAGAAGCAGGAATGGAGAATCCCTGTGTTAGAAGGAGAAGGACAGAAAGACACCAAGGTGGGGGATTTGAGAAGGCAATAAGGTGATGTGAGATCGGGGTGCCAAGGTGTGCTTAGAGAGAGATTATTAACATTATCAACATTATCAACAGAGAATGAATCCCAGAAAGGTTTGGGTTGGAAGAGACCTTAAATCTCCTCCAGTGCCACTCACTGCCATGGATAGGTGCACCTTCCACTATCCCTGGTAATTCCAAGTCCCAACCAACCTGGCTTTGAACAATCCCAGGGATGGGGAAGCCACAGCTCCAGCAGCCTCTGAGTACAGGAGAGGGACCTGTGGGATGGATTGAGAGAGGAGCCTCCCTTCCCCAGCACAACCATGGGAAGAGAGAAGGCAAAAAGAAATCCAGAGGAGGTCCCAGACCTGCCAGAGATCTGGGAGCTGCTGGAGGTGGGAAGGTGGAAAGCAGCCCAGCCTGGCTGAGGATGAACTCAGTGGTGATGCTGGGATTTGAGGCTGAGCAGGTGACAGGGACAGGGCAGTTGACACAGGACTGGGGAGCTGATTTGGGAGCAGGATGGGGTCAGCACAAGAGGATCCAGCTGAGGCTGGTCTGGGGAATGGGGGTATCAGCACTTGGGCCTTGGGGGAGGAAGCACAGTGGAACTTTCTGAGTGTCCAGAGGAGAGCCAGGAAGAGGGTGAAGGGTCTCAGGGGCCGTATGAAGAGACAATAAGGTCACTGGGGTTGTTCAGCTGGAGGAGATGGAGCTCAGATCTCACTGGGGGCTGCAGTTCCTCCCGAGGGGCAGCTCCAATCTCTGCTCCCAGTGACAGGGACGGGACCCAGGGAAGGGCTGGAGCTGTCAGGGGAATTTGGGATGGATATCAGTGAAAGGTTCTTCCCCCAGGGGTGGTTGGGCACC
>NC_031770.1:110193536-110197220 GCF_001522545.3 Parus major
TCATGTGGTATCATGAACAACTCATGAAATGACATTGTTGTCCTTGGTAGGACAGTCCAGGCTTGGTCTTTTCTGCTTTACCCTGGATTTGGGGTAGGGTTTTTTTCTCTTAAGTCAACAACAGGTGCTGCTCTCCAGAGCATGACCCAAAGTCCAGTTTCTTTCCTGGAGCAGAATTCCCCTCTCCACAGGCACTTCAGGAGCTGCTCTATCAACACAGCAAACTCTGCTTGGCAAAGGCAAATCTCCCCAACCAGTGCATCGTTGCCATCTGAGGGTGGCCTGACAAATCCATTGACATGACATAAGGAAAGATTTAGGAGAGGTTTGGGAGCATAATAAATGAATCCCCCATCGAGTCGACTCTACGTTCCTTGGATCTAGCAAGCAATCACAATAAGCCCTTTGGATTACTTGAGACAAATGCCTGTCTGCACAACAAATCACCGCAGATTGCTTATGACAGCCAAATGAGACGTCCTTTCAGAACATCACCAGCAACTCTCACAGCTCTGGAGCACATAATACAGCAGAAGTTAAGAAATCTTAAAAAAACCACATCACCTCTTTTGGGTCTTCTTCCATGGGACAAAGACAAGTGACTCCTAACCTGCTCTTCCAGGGAAGTTTGGCCAAATTGTTTGCTACAAGGCATTAGAGCTTTTGTGTTGTCTCTGACATTCCAGGTTACTAAAGGATTATATCCATAGACTCTGGTAATCCCTGAATATTTAGAAAATAACACACATGGCTCTCCAAACACCAGACATCTGCCCCATGGTGCTGCACATCTGCCATTCCCATGGATTTCTGAACAATTTCCTTTGATGAGCAGGTTTATTCCAACGGAAATCGACAAATGAGAACAGCTCCTCTTCCCTCTCCACGGCTGTGCCGAGTCTGCAGTTTTGTAGCTTAACATTTTTATCCAAGGCAAAACATGCAGTCAGGCTCTTTGGACATCACACAAACACACAGAAATGCTGAAAGATAAATAGTTTGGATGCACACACATGCACACACACACACAAACTCACCGAAATCTTTGCTTAAAAAATCTGCTTCTGAAACAAACACCTATTTTTTAAATTAACATTTTTTAGCGACACTAACTGCATCTTGAGAGAACACATTATTTTGTAGGCGTTTTCAGCAGCACAATACCAACCCCTATTTTTAACTATTGACTAATTACCAGTAGATCTTAATTACATGGTGTGTGGAGGCACTAATAAGTTTACAAATCTGCCAACAACACTAAACACATATGTCTTTGCAAGAATTAGCCTCTCTCTCTCTTATTTTTTAAAACCTTTTCTCTCTTCCCCCCCCCCTCCAATTTGGCAGCAGAAGATCCTGGGAAAGGCTGTAATTGTGGCTGATTAGAAGGCGAGCATCTAAACACCCATCCCCATGGAGAAAAGAATGGCTCAAAGCACGAGGTGGAATGAAAAGAGAAGCCAGCAGAGCCTGAAGAATTTGGATTTTCAGCAGGGTGAGAGAAGGGTTGCCTTTGGAGGAGTTAGCTTTTGTCTTCTCTGCAAGATTCATGGAGCCATGTGAAGGTTTATTGATTAACTTTGTGTAGGAAACAGTGGCTTGGAGCAACCTGGTCTGTGGAAGGTGTCCCTGCCCACAGCAGGGGCTTGGAATGAGATGACCTTCAAGGTCCTTCCCAACCAAACCATTTTGTGATTCTGTGACAGTGTCCAAGAAGAAGGATGGGATTATTTTATGCACTTAGGTTTAATATTCTTATGCAAAAAATAGCTCAGCAGGAACTGCCCCTGTGTTCTGCTTTGCTGCGCTATGCAGCCAAATGCAGCCAAACCCATCCCAGGGAGATTTCCTGACAGGGTTTTCTCCTCTTGTGTGAGAATTTTGACAAAGTTTTTGCATTTTCAGCTTCTCGGAGATGTTTTACACCACAACTGGACCCTCATGTCTACCAAAATACCTTTCAGACCCAGACCCCACAAAGGTGCCCACACTTGCAGGCTCTTCCAAGGAAAGTTTGAGCCCTGGGGATACTCCTCTTGTGCAGGGGCTGTAGGGGGCTGTAGGTCTTCAATGCTCCTGTAAAATACACTTTTGGGTGAAGTTTGCCCTGTGCCACTGAGAGGATTCATGGAGATCCAGGAGGCAAAGAGGTTGCTGCCATCAACAGATCCTCTGGAAGTCACAAACTTT
Organism: Parus major; assembly: GCF_001522545.3. Lineage (NCBI taxonomy): Eukaryota > Metazoa > Chordata > Aves > Passeriformes > Paridae > Parus > Parus major. The sequence goes on from NC_031770.1 coordinate 110,195,727, forward strand.
CATAGTCATCTTCAAAAGTTGGTCAAGAGGGAATGGCTCTACCAAAGGAGAGGGATGGATGGAATATTGGGAAGAAATTATTCCCTGGGAGGGTGGGCAGGCCCTGGCACAGGGTGCCCAGAGAAGCTGTGGCTGTGCCTGGATCCCTGGAAGTGTCCAAGGCCAGGTTGGACGGGGTTTTGGAGCAGCCTGGGATAGTGGAAGGTGTCCCTCCCCATGGCAGGGGTTAGAAGGGGATGATCCACTCCAACCCAAACCATTCTTGGATGTTGTGGTTGAACTCAAGTGCTGTCAACTACAGAACTGAACATCTAGAAAATGGCAAAAACTTCCATGTGCTCTTCCATCAGCTGAGTTTCTGACAAAAAGGAGCATCATCCTGAGATTGCCCTCAGCAGAAACCTCTGCACACCCAACAGCATTTAGTCCAAGAGATGACCACTTGTGGAAGGTTTGATGGTGCTTTAGAAGCTATATAGAGTCTATTAATATTATTAAAGTGCTATTAGGAAAAATAAATTATAGTGGAATTGTATGGGCTGGTTTTTAAAATAAATAGTTCCAATAATTTGACGAGAAGGAAAATGAATCTTCTCTTTCCAAGTGCAAGTGTAACCACAGGGTGAAGAATGTCCATATTCTTGGAATAAACACTGGGGACACTTTTAGTTTGTGTCCACACTGCTGCTGATCTCCTGAATGATTTGCCATGGAATCACTGGATAAACCTGAGTTTTATGACACCATAAATGAGAGCAGGTGTCTCCTTTGCACATTCATATTTCTAAATGCAGGAGGGTATTTCTGTCTGGGATGATTCAGTGTTTATATTTACACAGTGGAGGAGAGGAGATTATTGTCATTTGCATTGATGAAGGAGGTGGTTGTCACCTTCCAGTTTTTCCATATTGAATCTTTGTTAGCAAATAACATGTCTTGAGTAAAATGAGAGCAGGAGATAATTTAAATGGGCGCCACACTTAGCCCCAGCAATGAAATTACAAAAGTGAATCAACATGAAAGCAGAATAATTTTTTTTTTCTCAACAATTTAGGTAATTATGGACAAGGCAGGCATCAGTTTTCCCTGCAAAGAAACTGAACCAGTTACTCTGGTGTCTTAGGGCAAAAATTCAGTTCCTTAATTAACAGATTCAGAAATATTGTGTGCGCTGGCAGATGGAAGAAATGATAAGAACACTTGGCAAAGCTGGAAATGCTGGTGATTGCACATATCAGAAAGCACAGAGTGTGCCTGAACCAGGACTTCAGCATAGCCAGACTTAATTCTGAGATGTTGCCTGAAACAGCCATTTTTGCCATAGAGATGAGAGACTTCCAGTGTCCATTCCAAGCTGGGAAAATCTCATCTGTCCCCTGAGTTATTAAATGACCTGTGGAAAGCCAGGTTAATTAAAAGCATTTAAAAACAGAGAAGGGGAATTGGTGATGCTTTTAATATGGTGGGAGAAAAAGAGAAAGAAAGAGAGAGAGA
>NC_031770.1:110197685-110207144 GCF_001522545.3 Parus major
AAGAAAGAAAGAAAGAAAGAAAGAAAGAAAGAAAGAAAGAAAGAAAGAAAGAAAGAAAGAAAGAAAGAAAGAAAGAAAGAAAGAAAGAAAGAAAGAAAGTGTTTGTTATCCTACATAAAAAAGAGTTAATGGAATTTATGAGTTAATGGAATTAAGAGTTTATGGAGTAAATAGTCTTTATGTCCCATCTCCTTGCACTTAATGCCAAGTGGCAAAGGCAAGTGAATGGATTTCCCCAAAACAGTTAAAAATTCTGTACTGTTGCCTGAAACTGGAGCTTGTTGCTGCCAAGAGAAGCTGATCTAGGAGAGGACAAAGTGATGGGATGGGAAGATCTCTGGCAGGGGACAGGAATGAGATGATTTTTAAGGTCCCTTCCCACCCAAACCATTCTGAGACTCTGTTTCCACTCAGGACCAAAGTGGGACAAATGGTGGCTGAAGTGGAGCCAAGGCAGGGGGAGAAGATTTACTGAGTGTAAAAGGACACAAAAATCAGAATCCCATGTGGTGTGTGAGGAGAAGAGAAGGGCTGCAAAGGTGTCACCAACACAGAATTAAAGAACACCCAGAGATGGAAGGAAACCACAAGGTTCATCAAAATCCAACACCTGGCTCTGCACAGGACAACTCCAAGGTTCACGCAACAAACAACAGGAATAAAATGGAAATGGAAATTTTGTCCTCAGGATGAAAAAGGAGAGAAAAGCAAGGAGACCTGGTGTGAACAGAGCTTTAGGAAAATGGGCCATAGAGGATCTCAGAAGATCAGCAGGGAATCAGGAGAAGGTGATTTTTTTGGTAGTATTTTGTCTAGAGGAAGGACCAAGAAGAGAAGAGGACACCAAGGTGTAGCAGCCAACATTGGAAAGAGGCAGTGCTTGGGCTGATGTTTCAGCCAGAGGGAGATGGAAGAAGCTGCAGTCACCAGTCACCAGTCACCTTTCCTTTGACTTTTTTCCAGGGGGAAACCCAGGTATGTTCGGATTTGTGCACCATCCTGTCTAAATTTGGTTTGCTATAAAAGGTCAGGCATTTAATTAACAATTCTGTACTGGCAGTGTTAAACACTAAAAAATATTCTGTTTCATTCAGAGGTTTGGGTGAGGTTTGCAGCATCATGAGAGCCTTGAGCACTTGAGGTGCTGTTTCCAGCTCTGGGGCCTCCAGCCTAAGAAGGATATGGATCTGTTGGACTGAGTCCAGAGGATGCTGTGGAGATGCTCTGAAGGTTCCTTCTGCTCTGGAGCCAGGCTGGGAGAGCTGGGGGTGCTCACCTGGAGAAGGATCCAGGGAGAGCTCAGAGCCCCTTCTAGGGCCTAAAGGGGCTCCAGGAGAGCTGGAGAGGGACTGGGGACAAGGGATGGAGGGACAGGACACAGGGAATGGCTTCCCACTGCCAGAGGGCAGGGATGGATGGGATATTGGGAAGGAATTGTTCCCTGGGAGGGTGGGCAGGCCCTGGCACAGGGTGCCCAGAGAAGCTGTGGCTGCCCCTGGATCCCTGAAAGTGTCCAAGGCCAGGCTGGACAGGGCTTGGAGCAACCTGGGATAGTGGAAGGTGTCCCTGCCCACGGCAGGGGGTGGAAGGGGATGGACTTTTAGGTCCTTTCCAACCCAAACCATTCTGTGGTTGAATGATTATCAGTCATAAAAAAACAAGCATCAGGAATTGTGGGAAGGGGAATCATTTTACAAGGAATATACCTTACCTTAGCTAAGGTGTGAAATCCAGCTCCACTTCCTCCCATAGTCCATGGCTCCACATTGACTTTTCCAGTGACCCAGAAGAACAGAAAAGATGGATATTACCCACACTTCCAACTGGCAGAGGGGCCAACCTTCACCCTGCTTGGAAGGGGAAGCATTGCCTGATAATTTTATTTTTCACTGAGCTCCACAGAGCAGCGTGGCACAGTGACAACAGCTCTATGAGATACAGCCCTGCCCTTCAGAGCCAATTAAATCACTGGAATCCCATGGGGGGAAGTAGGAAATGCTGTGTAGTCACTTTTCCTAAATCCCAGCTTGGAAAAGCACTGAGAAGTCCACCAAACTGGAGGCCTGAGCTGTAAAGGCTTTTCCAAGGGGAGAAACACAGTTCCCTGCACCATTCACCACCTGCCTTGGCTGATGAGGTCACAATGCCTCTTCCTACAGGGTAACCAGCTCCTCAAGGAGCAGGACTGAGGGGATTATCCCATGTTTGGTTTAATGGGAAAGCTGTGAGTACTTCCAGAAAAGACAAGCAGGATGGAAATCCTGGAGTCACCCTCTCCTGGCCAGCCCCACGCCCCAGGTGGCCCCAGGACCAGGCACCAATGTCACTGGTTCAGCTGATGGCATTGAAATGGTGTCCCACAAAGACATCTGGGGGGAAGCAGAGAGAGCAGACAGGTTCCTTTTGATGCACAGTAATAAATGAAAACAGCTGCAGCTCTCAGGAGATTAAAGGGAGCCCGAGGAGAGCTGAATAAACCCTGTCACCACAGGTAAGATCTAGATAACAGGAACGATGAAGTTCGCTAATGCACACGTCTCAAGACCACACTAATTCTTAAATTTGTCAGGAGCTGTAAAGTGATGTAAATGTAACATTCCTGTCCAACAGATACAAGTTTGGGATTGATATAATTTTATATTTAATGGGGAATTGGTATCCAGGTTTTGTTATGTAACACTTGAGGAACTGAACATTTTTCAGGGACTTGTAAGGGACTGGAAGTGAAGCACCTGGTCCAACTATGAGAACAAACCACGATCAGTTGTTTAAAGTCCAGTCTGGATGAGGCTCTGAACAGCCTGGTCTAGTGGGAAATTCCCAACCCATGTCAGGGAATAGATCAAGATGGTCTTTAAGGCCTCTTCCTACCCAAAACGTTCAGTGATTCCATGATTTTATGATCAGTAAGGACTAACACGATTGGAAGTCAATGATAGCACTTACCAGTCAATTGCATTGCCAAAATGAATACTCAAAAATGAAGCCCTCCTATAAGAGGGAAGGCATGGAATTGGAAAAGTTCACCAAACATTCCCCACGCTGTCTTAGAGACAGTTCTTATGATGGCTGTGAACTGGCTTTTCAGTAGAGAACATCTGGGACCTTCTGTGCCTTTCCTAGAGAGCCCGGCGTCACAAAGTGATGGGTTGGAGCTGGACATGCCCTGGCCATGTGCTCTCACATCCCAGAAACTTCCCATGCCCTGGGCTGATCCCCAGCAGGGGCAGCAGGGGAGGGGAGGGATTCTGCCCCTCTGCCCTGCTCAGGTGAGACCCCACCTGCAGAGCTGCCTCCAGCCCTGGGATCCAACAGCAGAAGGATTTGGAGCTGCTGGAGAGAGTCCAGAGGAGGCCATGGAGATGTTCCAAGGGCTGGAGCCCCTCTGCTCTGGAGCCAGGCTGGGAGAGCTGGGGGTGCTCACCTGGAGAAGAGAAGGATCCAGGGAGAACTTTTGCAACCTTTTAGTACTTGAAGGGGGCCTGTAAACAGATGGGGACAAAAGGGACAGGAATTGGGGGTTTCAAACTGAAGGAGGGTCTGTTTAGATTAGATACAAGAAATGAGCTTTTACAATGAGGGTGGTCAAGCCCTGGCACAGGTTGCCCAGGGAAGCTGTGGCTGCCTGAGCCCTGGAAGTGTTCAAGGCCAGGTTGGATGGGACTTGGAGCAGCCTGAGACAGTGGAAGGTGTCCCTGGAGCAGAATGAGCTGTAAGTAATCACCTCCAACCCAAACTATTCCATGATTCCACAATTCTATGACAGTGCTGCCAGAGGGAGAAAAGTGGCAGCAAAAGCAGCATCCTGTTGATCCCCTCCAGTACATACACGTTGCATTCAAAGAGGTTAATACAAATTAACCAAGTTAATCAACAGAAGGACTGGCCTAAGTGACTCTTCTAGGTCAAGCTCACACAATAACTACTTAGTTTACCAACACATCCAACTTTTGATCCTGTGGAGACATGAACGTCGTGGCAACGGAAGCCGGAGCTTTTTCTGCCTCATGCATGAATAACAAAGCCACCTGCTATATTCCAGCACTGGATGCTTTATTGTTAGTGATGATGCATGAGGCAGAAATAATGCAGTTTGATTTTTAGAGACAATACCAAGTTGAGCTTGTGAGGCTGTCAGCCCACACTCATTTGACTTGGGAACTGAGCAAACAACATGGAAGTAATTGATGGAAACTAATGACACAATAAGATGTCATTTTTTTCTGACCTACTTTGCTTAAAGTAAATCCCCATTAATTGTAATTATCTGTACTCCATGTACACCAAACACTCAGCTGGATCCATCCCCCAGTTATTTAAATGAGGTAGCTCCAGATTTACACAACTCTGATTCTAGCTTACATACCTCTCTATATTTAGTGTTTGTTCCCCTGATCTGAATAAATGCCTGGAAGATGGAAGACCACACAGCTCAATTAGGGTATTGATCAGGATGAAAAAAGCCTTTAACCAAGCAGCACAAGGAGGTTGTGATCCCATGCCGGGGTGCTGCTGGAGCACCGAACACACCTCCCCTTCCCAGTGCCTCCCTGGAGCTCCTGGAGAACAGCAGGAACACGAAATGCAAGGCACAGACAGATCAGCTCCGAGTGCTGCGAGGGAAAAACCCTGGCTAAACATGTTTTATAAATACTTGCAGATCTCGGGGTCACCCAGAGTTTACCCAGACCTCCGGACACAAGCGCCTCCAGCGTGATGGAAGCGTGGGATGCTGCTGAGTGCCGAGAAAAGCTTTCTCCTCTCAAAAATATGAGTTGAGAGATCTCAACATGGGTGTGATTGACACTCACAACTTCCAAAAAATCCCTAAAAATACAGAGTGTTGGCTAATAAAAGAATCAGGCTCTGAGTAATGACTTCTGGCTCTCTGTGAGGGCCAAGACTACAAAGGAATGGGAGCTCTTGTGGACTGAAGGGGCGAAGCATCACCCCCAAGTCCTCGGCCAAAGCAACCCCACAGAGGTGGCTGTGGGAAACAGGGAAATCGGGGGTTGTGGGGAGACTGGGACATGGGTACATCTCTGCTGTGTGCCAAGTGAGGGAGCAGGAGCTGGAGAACATCATGGGATAATCAGGAATTAAGATGTAAGTGGTGGAGATATCACTTCTGGCCACCCACGGAGTCATGTAGCCATGACTCATCCCCTGGTGCAGGAAGGAACGTAGTGTACCGTGCATCAAAATGGACAGGATCTTTCCAAGGAGAGATGATCCGGGACGGAAGACCTTTAAAGGGCTTCCATCCCAGCTGTTTATCCCTCCACACTGGCATGCTTTTTCCTTGATAAAATCAGGAAGTTATGTGTTAAATGAGTTATTTTTTTTTTATTTCAGCCTCTGATACTCCTACTGGAAAGATCTTCCGATTTCCAGGCTAAAAATATTCATGGCCAGTTCCTACTCACTTACTTTTCCACTGTTGCCCTTCAGTGTCCCAATGCCTTTCCCTCCGCTGGCATTTATTTTCCAGGATGTATTTATAGGCAGGAAAACCTATTCCTTCTCCAGCCTCATTCCTTAGCTGAACTAAACAAGCCAATTTCTTTCAGTCCACGGGAGAAGAGACAGATTGTCCTGAGCTCTGCTCAACACCTAGCTCTTCTTTTGCAGCTGGAATTCACCTTTCCTGAGCACAGGTGGCCACAACTGCACCGAGGAGTTTGGGGGCAGTGCCAGCTGGGAATTGTCATTGTGTCATCCCTTGCCCAAGCAGCTGCTTCTCTCGCTCCACGTGCCAATGCTGAAATTCTCAACTGCTGCCTTCTCCCACCAGAATGTCTCATCAAACAAGTTTGGGTTGGTTTTGTATCAAAACAGATGACTCGTCTGCCCCCTTATTGGTTCACCTACACTTCTATATAAGCAGTAAGACCAGATAGTTTGTTTACTTCTCTGTTGTTTTGAGTTTTTTGGGTTTTTTTTTATCTTTTTAATCATATGTAGCAAATCTGCTGCACAGAAAAGTTTGAAGGAATGAGAGATGCTTCCATTTATATCTCCTTGTACTGCAAATCAGAAGTCGAAGCTTAATCTGGGTGCTTCTCACCCAAAAATATGGGTCCCAGAGTCCTTATTTCTTACTGCTGTGAGAATTAACATCCATATTTAGGTTTGAAAGTATCCATCAGGAGAGGGAGTTGATGTTATATATATATATATATATATATATATTTATACGTGTCTTATGCACATGAAGTAATTTTGGTTGAAGGCTGGTTTTGCTCTTATTTATTTCCATATTCTTCTAATAGCTGAAGCTGGCAGAAAATAAGGGAATATCTTCAACATTTGAATGCATTATGATGGGAACCTGTGGGATCCTGTTATGTCTGATCACACTATATAATATTATAAATAATACCAATTTTCTCCCTTTGGAGAACTTTGTGCCAGAGTTTCACTCCAAATGAAATTTGTCCACACCCAGGTGTGCAGCTGGTGCATCCACGTGGATTATGCCCAAAGCTTCACTTTCTGCTCCCTTTCTTCTGTTTCTCTGCTATAGGAGTATCCAACCATTTCAAAACCAGCAGCATCTTTTTCAGACTTCATAAAACTTTTCAGCTCTTTTGGTATCACCCAGAAACACCAAATACACCCTTCCCAGATAGCCTGTTTAATATGAGAGTCCTCCCACTTTTTCTTTGAGATTAAATTAATTTTTCCTCCCTGAAAAAGCATTTTATCTGCACTTTATCTGCATTTTTTTACATTCTTGGAGCAGTTTCTTCTTTTTTTCCATGTTGAAATTTAGACTCTGCAAAGCAGCAACTTTTTCAGCCAGTTCTGGAGTCCTGACATTCTCAGCCCTGATATTTTGACACAGTTTAAAGGGAAAAAAAGGGAGAAAAGGTAGAATTCAAACTCCTACAGAAAGAGGCAGAAGCAGCCTCTGGAGAAGGAGCATCTGGGAAGAGTCTTATTGAATGGTGGGGAATAAAAACCACATGGAAAAGAGGAGATCTTGTAACCTACAGAGGACAGCACAGGACAGCTCAGAAATGATGGATATGATGAATGAACAGAGGTGTAACATGGAATTGAGGGGAAAGGACCTGGAATTTGGCTTTCCCGGACTGCCAGTGGGTCCTTTGGTGGAACAGCTGCCTGGGGTGCAGCTCAGCCCCAGGCAGATCCCAAAAACAGGGCCAGAAGCTGCTTCCTCAGCCTGCCAGAGGTTTTCCAGAACAAGTACAGGCTGAGAAAAGCTGTGTCCCCCAAATTGGCTAAGGGAATGACAAAGAGCAGAAGCAGGAATGGAGAATCCCTGTGTTAGAAGGAGAAGGACAGAAAGACACCAAGGTGGGGGATTTGAGAAGGCAATAAGGTGATGTGAGATCGGGGTGCCAAGGTGTGCTTAGAGAGAGATTATTAACATTATCAACATTATCAACAGAGAATGAATCCCAGAAAGGTTTGGGTTGGAAGAGACCTTAAATCTCCTCCAGTGCCACTCACTGCCATGGATAGGTGCACCTTCCACTATCCCTGGTAATTCCAAGTCCCAACCAACCTGGCTTTGAACAATCCCAGGGATGGGGAAGCCACAGCTCCAGCAGCCTCTGAGTACAGGAGAGGGACCTGTGGGATGGATTGAGAGAGGAGCCTCCCTTCCCCAGCACAACCATGGGAAGAGAGAAGGCAAAAAGAAATCCAGAGGAGGTCCCAGACCTGCCAGAGATCTGGGAGCTGCTGGAGGTGGGAAGGTGGAAAGCAGCCCAGCCTGGCTGAGGATGAACTCAGTGGTGATGCTGGGATTTGAGGCTGAGCAGGTGACAGGGACAGGGCAGTTGACACAGGACTGGGGAGCTGATTTGGGAGCAGGATGGGGTCAGCACAAGAGGATCCAGCTGAGGCTGGTCTGGGGAATGGGGGTATCAGCACTTGGGCCTTGGGGGAGGAAGCACAGTGGAACTTTCTGAGTGTCCAGAGGAGAGCCAGGAAGAGGGTGAAGGGTCTCAGGGGCCGTATGAAGAGACAATAAGGTCACTGGGGTTGTTCAGCTGGAGGAGATGGAGCTCAGATCTCACTGGGGGCTGCAGTTCCTCCCGAGGGGCAGCTCCAATCTCTGCTCCCAGTGACAGGGACGGGACCCAGGGAAGGGCTGGAGCTGTCAGGGGAATTTGGGATGGATATCAGTGAAAGGTTCTTCCCCCAGGGGTGGTTGGGCACTGAACAGGCACCCCAGGGAATGGGCATGGTCCCAAGGCTCCCAGAGCTCCAGGAGCTGCAGCATGGACAATGCTCTCAGGCACAGGATGGGATAGCTGGGGTGTCCCAAGCAAGGTCAGGTGTGGGACTTGTGTGTCCCTTCCAAATCAGAATATTTTATGATTCAGTGTAGGTTTTGTGATTTCAAGATGACTAAATAGATGGAACACCCCTCCTGTGAGGAAAGGCTGAGAGAACTGGGGTTGTTCAACCTGGAGAAGAGAACCCTGGGGAGACCTTAGAGGCCAGGTCTGATGTGGCTGGAGAGGAGGTTCAGGTTGGACATTAGGAGGAATTTCTTCACAAAAAGGGTGATTAGACATTGGAACAGGCTGCCCAGTGAGATTGTGAAGACACCATCCCTGGAGGTGTTCAAGGAATGACTGAACATGGCACTCAGCTCTCTGCTGTGGTTGACAAGGTGGTGTTTGGTCATACGTTGGACCCGATTTCAGGCGTGTTTTCCAACCTAAATGATTTTGTGATTCTGTGATTCTGTGATCTCAAGTTGTACCAGGGGAGGTTTAGACCAGATATTTGGAAAAAAATTATTCACGGAAAGAGTATTCAGGCAATGGAACAGGCTGCCCAAGGCAACCTGATGGTGGAACCTCTCTCCCTGGAGGTTTTCAAAACACGTGTAGATGTAGAACTTGGGGATGCAATTTAGGCGTGATCATGTCCATGGGCTAACAGTTGGACTCGTTGATGCCAGAGGTCTTTTCCAACCTAATTCTGTGATTCTGTAAGGGAGCTGGAAGAAAGCTGGAGAGGAACGTTGGACAAGGGCATGGAGTGACAGGACAAGGGTGAACGGTTTTAAGTTGAAAGAGGGCAAGGCTAGATGGGATTTTAGGAAGAAATTCCTCCTTGTGGGGATTTTGAGACCTGTGAGGGCAAAGGCTGTCCACAGAATCACTGAATAAGCTGGGTTGGAAGGAACCCACAAGGATCATCCAGTCCAGCTCCCGGTCCTACACAGCAGAATCCCCAACAATCCCACCCTGTGCCTGAGAGCGTTGTCCAGCTGCTCCTTGAGCTCTGTCAGGTCTGGTGCTGTGACCATTCCCTGAGGAGCTGTTCCAGCACCCAGCCACCCTCTGGGATTAGAACCTTTTCCCAGTATCCATCCTAACCTTGCCCTGCCACAACTCCAGGCCGTTCCCTCACTGCTGTCCCGGCTCAGCACAGAGCAGAGCCCAGCGCCCGCTCCTCCTCTTCCCCTCA
>NC_031770.1:110207839-110265150 GCF_001522545.3 Parus major
TCGTGCTGGCGCTGCTGGTGCTGCTGGGGGATGTGGGCACGGACCTGTGGCTGGCGCTGCACCACTACGGCCGGCGGGACTACGTGTGGTGCGGCCTCACCCTGGCCTTCGTGCTGCTGCCCTCGGTGCTGGTGCAGATCCTGAGCTTCCGCTGGTTCGTGCAGGACTACACGGGCGGCGGGCTGGGCGCCGTGCAGGGGCTCAGCAGCCGCGGGCCGCCCATGATGGGGGGGACCGCGGGCCGGCGTGGGGGACCCGCCGGCGGGGTAGGAGGAGCCGGCGGCACCGCCACCCCCGGGGCGCAGCGCCTCTGCAGGATCTCCGTCTGGGTCTGGCAGTCCGTCATCCACCTGCTGCAGATGGGGCAGGTCTGGAGGTAAGGGGCGGCCGGGGAGTCCACCGTGCCCCCGGCGGGGCGGGCGGCGCGCCGGGTCGGGGACCGCGGCCGCGGAGGGGCGGGAGCGGGGGCTGCGAGCGTCCGGTGCGAGGGGGATGCGGGACACTGGCACATCCTGGCTGGAGGTGGACGGGGACAGTGTCACCTCCTGGTTTGAGATGGACGGGGACAGTGTCACCTCGCGGTCCAAGGTGGACGTGGGTCAGTGTCCCCTGTGGTCCAAGGTGGGTCAGCGTGCGCTGGCCGAGGTAGCTGTCAGCACCTGGTTTGATGCGGATGTGGGTGACTGTCAGCTCGTGGTCCAAGATGGGCATGGGTCGGTGTCACTCTCCTGTTTAAAATGGGTCACTTGTCCCCTGGATGAGGTGGGGAGCTCCCTGCTCGTGGTCCAAGGTGGACGTGGGTCAGTGTCACCTTGTGGTCCAAGGTGGATGTGGGTCAGTGTCCACCTCCTGGTTTGAGGTGGATCAGTGTCATCTCTTGGTTTAAGGTGGGTCAGTGTCCCCTGGACAAGGTGGGGCAGATGGGGGTCAGTATCACCTCAGTGTGCTGAGGTGGGTCACTGTCCCCTGGCTGAGGTGGACCAGATGGCCATTGCTGTTACCTCATGGTTTGAGGCAGATGTGGGGCAGTGTCATCTGATGGCTTGAGGTGGATCACTGTCCCCTGGCTGAGATGGGACCAATGGGGGTCAGTGTCACCTCATGATTTGAGGTGGACATGGGTCACTGTCCCTGGCTGAGGTGGGGCAGATGGGGGTTGTTGTCAGCTTGTGGTCTGAGATGGACGTGGCTCAGTGTGGTGATGGTCAGCACGGTGCTTCCCACGTGGAGATGGAGGGGAGATTTGGGGGTTACTCCAACTTTGGATGAGGAGAGACCCAAAGGGGGGAGCGATTCCCACAAAATGAGCCTGGGGGGCTGAGGTGGGGGACATGGGGGTCATTGTCACCTTATGGTCTGAGGTGGACCCTTGCCAGTGCTCCCCACGGTGGAAGGGGTGTCAAGGTCCCCGTTGTGCTGAGAGGACATTTGAGGGGAAAAGAAGTTCCCCCAAAATGTGTCTGTGGGGCTGAGGTGGGAGGAGTGGGGTTGGTTGGCACAAGCAGGACGTGAGATGGTACTCCCCACGTGGAGATTCGGGGTGACCTCTTCTTCACTGAGAAGAGCCCCAAAGGAGAAAAGATGCCCCCCTAAATGAGCATGTAGGGCTGTGGAGAGGGGAATAGGACTACTGTCACACCACACAGTTCTGTGCCCCCCATGGTGTGGGATGGAAGGGATTCTAGCTCCGTGGGAATGAAATGGTGCTTCATAGACATGGGGCAGGATGGGGAAGGGGGGGTCTTGAGAGCTGCTCTTCCCTTCAGGACAAGCTGGGGGTGACCCTGGCAGTGGCAGCACTGCAGAGGGAGGTCCTGTGGCCCTGGGGGGGACTCGCCCCACCACCCTCCTGCTGGAGACAGGGGGCAGCCAGGAAAAGACCCCATGGAATGCAGGGGCTGCTCCAGAGAGGGTCTGCGGGGAGATGGACCCGTGGCTGCCAAGCACTGGGACGTGCTGGTTCCAGAGGGTTGATGTCCTCTTGGCACAGATCCCGGAGGGATGAGGGGTGAGGGTCTCATCTATCCCCCAGAGCCTTTCCCCAGCTAGTGGAGCGGGAGCTGCTGGCTCGCCGACTCCCCCTGAACTGAAGGAGCGGGTGCTGGGAGTGGAAAAACGCAGCGTGATGCCTCGGCTGTGGCTTTGGAGAAAGGAGAAAGCTCCTCGGTGGGGACGGCGGCGGTGGGGCTGCTGGTGTGAGCCTGAAGGTCAGGGATAAGGGACTGTTCCCTGCCGGAGGGAGAGGTCCTGGGGTGGAGGAGACGCCGGCCGGAGGACGGGTCTGGGAAGCGACCTCGGGCTCGGCAGGAATTAAAAATCATCCTCCAGTGCGAGCTGGAAATTACGTTATCCTTCCCAAAAAGAGAGGTGGGAGGAGGCAGGGAGGGATTCTCCAGGATGAAAGCCTGTGGATGCAAACACTGCCACAGAGATGTCGGGCTCTCAGAAAGAGGTGGTGTAAGGACAGCTGTAAAAACCCAGCTTGGCCCAGCATCCTCTGAGCTGGGGCGCGGGTTGGTAACGTGAAAGGGGTGTGAGATTTGGGATGGGGGCATAGGAACACCTCTGGGTTGTGTCACGGGGTGGTGGCTGCACCCTCTCCACCCCATGGATGGGTCAGGCTGTAGGGAAGAGGTTCTAGATGGGGGTCACTTGGCGTTCGTAGCTTTTAAAATAATCCTTAGGGATCAAAGATTTTTGTTTTCCCAATTTTTTTTGAAGAAGCCGCGGGGGTGGAGGGGAGGGGATCTGCGTGGGAAGGGTGCGTGAGATGTGTACGTAGGAAATAAGCCCAAGCAATCATGCAGTGCAACAGCAAATACATACTTCTGCATCTTCAATGTCATTTGTGCAACGTTCAAAGCACATTTGTTCTCAACTTCTGCTTGAGGGTTTATTCTATTTTTATGGGTTTTTTACAGGCGGGATTTGGGCTGGGGGGTGGCGGGAGGGGAATGTCTGCGGGTGGTGCGTGCGAGGATGATGAATTGGTCCGCGACCCTTTCTGCTGCTTTCCCTGAAACTCCCAAGTGCTGATCCCATCAGCAAAAGCGGTTCTCAATGCAGATGCTCCTCTGGCAAGTTGGATTTTTCCTTTCTTGGAGTCAGGCAGAAGAAATGATTGTGTTTTAGCTGTGCACAAACACCCCATGCCATGGCACGCTGGAGTGAGCGTGTGGGGAGGGGAATGCTGAAGGGATGCAGACCGGGACAGAGGGGGTGCATATGGGGGGCTGATTTTTTGGGTAATAGGGAGAAACAAAGCTCAAGTTGCCCAGACTTTTCCCTGCTCTGCTAATGCAGAGGAAAACATTTGCTTCTGAGATTGTGCAGGGCTGGGAATGCCAAAGGGGACTGACAAGGAGTGCTGCAGCCCGGATCACGTTAGGTGAAATCAGGGAGCTTTCTCTCCTGTTGATCTCTAATCCCACCAGCACCCAGCTCCTGCTCTTTAAGGCACGCTGGACAGCGTGGAGCCAACTCCCAATATCTGACCAGAGCCAGAATTAACTTCCTGGGATCTGTGGAGCAGCCTCCACAAGGGTGTCTTTTTGCATTCCCACTACAGCTATTGCCAACGCCATTAAAATTAATCTCAGATGCGGTGATGGGACTAATACTGGAACACACTGGTTTGGCCGCCTTTGCCTGCAGCGCAGTCAAAGAAGTTTAGACGTGGGGATGGAGGAGGAAAAGCTGGGACAGCGTAAGTTCAGTGCGTAATGCTCCGAGCCCGGTTTCCTGAGGGATCACAGATCCGCGCTGCCGCTGCATGGAGCGTAATCGGGATCGTACCTTACGTAGGGGATGTCGTGGGTGTTGCTCAGCAGCTGGGAGAGAAATCGTGGAGAATTGGAGGGAGGCAGGTTGGAGTAGTACAGGAATTCTCATCCTGAATACGTTAGGTAAATCTGTGTTTGGATTTTCAGGGATGACACAATTCCTGTGGTGGCTTCTTCTCGTAAATACTGGGAAGGCTCGCCTATATGATAGTGAATAAATAGCATTTTATGGCAGAAATATAAATATACATCGGGATCTTATTTTAGCAAGGCTGTCTCTTCATTTTGTCAGGATTGTGGGAGAAGGAGCTTGTTTTGGAGCAGTCTGGATGGGGCTTTGTCTGTTTGTGTTGTATTCAGAGGGTGGATCGTGACTAGGCAGGAGGGCTGAGGGGGCAGTGCGAGTGCTGGGGGGGGGCTTTGTGATATTCCTGGGGTTTTTCTGGTTTTTTTTTTAGTTCAGCTGGGATCTGAAGGATGTGTTAATACTGTCTGTCTATGGTGGCTGTTGGAAAAATAGTAAAAACATACGTTTGTTTATAGATACATATTTTTTGAATTCTTGCTGGAAGTAGTCTGTTCTCAAACGGATGCCAGTACTCTGATCTGCAATGCCATTCCCACCAATAAAGCTCAGCTCCTGGGGTTTTTACCTTCATAAACCTACACTGTTCACCTTTCCTCTCAAATCTTAGATTGTCTTGAGGACTTGGACAATTCATCCAGACTATCCAAAAAGTGAAGGATGCCAGTTGGGGCACATTATGCTCATTATAGAGGTGCTGCAGTGCAAGCTGCCAAGGGCTGTTCCTTGAGGAGGGATGCTGTGGTTTTGCTGGAAACATGATGAAGACAGGGCTGTTGCTTTTGCTGGAGTTGCTCAGCCGTGTAAATTCAGGAGAAGTAGAAGTTTTGGTATCTCGAGTAGTTGCACAGGTTATATGAATGACAGGAGTGAATTTCCCTGTCTGATGTACCTTTCCTTAACCTCTGCTGGAAGTGGGTTACTGGGTCATGGATGCTGCCCTGGAGTAGGGGCTTTAGAGTGGAAAGTCCGATCCCTTGCGTTGCGCCGTGCTATTAAAGCAAACATTATTGGATTCCATTGGATTAACGGCATGTGGAGCTGAGCTAAAATGAATGCTGACCAGCTGGAAATCTCTGTTAAACTATCAGTGATAGTGAGTTTTGGGATATGAATTTGCTTTGTTTATGTGGTTTGTTATTAAAACAGATTTGAATAGAGATCTAGGAGAATAACATTCTGTACGAGAAACCCCAGCAAACCACAACAACCCTTGTCAGTGTTGTGACATTAAAATTTGTCTTGTGTATGTACATGGTGAGAAATCCCTAATTTAGGCAGAGAGTTGGCATCTTTTTTATTAGTGGAAAGACCAAATCTGTGAGCTGTTCGTCTTCAGAGGTGGAAGGATGAATCAATGGGCTGAAATGGAATATGTGGCATTTAATGACTTTGTGTTGAGTGGGTTCAGGCTCTCCTAAAATACTTTGTCTGGGATGAACTTTGTGAGTTAGAGACACATTATTTCGGGTAGTTTAGAAATACAGGCAGCTACAACTCTGAAGTTCTCTGCCCAAATCCCTCAAAGTGGGAGCCATCTGCTTGTCAAACAGCAGATGAACCAGAAGCTGCTGACCTAATGCTGCCTCCTTGTCTTGGTTTGGAATGTTCAGCTCTGTAGAGCTTTTCTGTAAATTTACTGCCTTCCCTGGCACGTTGGAATATTTCTTTCAGCTTTTTCTGGTTAGCTTGTCTGGCAGCTGAGTTTTTCCTTTTAGCCAAGTTTTAACAGCTTGCTTTTATAGTATGGAGTTTTGTCAGCTTTTGACAAGTTGGCAGAGGGAAGACATTCTGGGATAGATGATAAATATGTTCTCCCTACAAAATCAGGTCTGGGGTATAACTTTTTATATTTTTTTCCAGCGAGGTTGTTCTCCTTTGCAAAAAACTTATCCATTCCACCCCCATTTCTGCAGGATCTTCATAAGGAAGTGCTGGGCTGGGGGTGTAGAGGTCCAGCAACATCTACAGAGCATGTAGGTTGCAAGAGAGTGGAAATAATAGTAATAGTAATAATAATAATAATAATAATAGTAGTAGTAGTAACAATGGGAAGAGGGCTTTATCCCTTGAGTGGGGTCTCCATGGGTGGTGGGTGGTGGTGATGCTCTGTGTCTTGTTGAGTGGTTCCCACTAGAGGGGGTCCAACCACAGATGTTGGAGCGGATCTGCTGGGCCCGCCTTGGGAGGGCAGAGATTTCTCCAGATCTTTCCTTGGGAGAATTAATATCCTTCCCTGACCTGCTGGGAACTCCCCTTTCCATTTGACCCAGTGTTTCTGTAGAGACAGCATGGCTTGGGGAGGTGGGGAGTGGGATTTGGAGGAGAAACTGGAGTTTGGTTTGCTCTTGGAAGCTGTTGAGGAAGAGCTACGTGGTGCCCTGTGGCTGGGCAGTGACAGCAGCTCATCACCCCCCCTGCCCTGGTTTCTGGGGAGTAGGAAAGGGAAGCAGAACTTCTTGGGTGACCTGACTTAGTTCTTACTGGAACCAGCAAAAAATTTCCATGGCTTTCAAGGTGAAGACACCATTGCAAGTTATTTTGGGTACAGCATCTCCAGGAGTCCAAAAACTGGTAGGGAACCCAACTGGTTTGAAATTAGGTTGCAGGCTGCTTTCCTAAATGCTCCTATCCATGTGATCCTTGACCACAACATCCCTTTTCAGCTGTTCAAGCTGAACTCCAGGAAAAAAACCAGCTGTTTGTTTTTTTCCCACTCTCCCTATGGTTTTATCTCCAATGCCAGTGGCAGCCTGACAGTGCCTTTCCTGGTGGAGGGGAGGCAGGGTGCCAAGGGAGGGAGGAAAGATGGCTCATGATTTTCTGTGTGTTAAAATTCCAGGCTCTGTATTTTCCACCTTTCCAGACACTTCCATTTTGCTTTCAGCTGCACTGAGCCAGCTTTATTCCTTGCAGTGGTTCTCCTCTCCGAAGAAATGTAGGTTATTCAGGGAGCATTTCTTTTAATGAAAAGGATGGAGGAAGAGCTGATGGTGATAAAGTATCTCTTTGGAGGAGAGCTGCCTGCTCTGCCTTGAGACTGCAAGGAGCAGAAATGGAACGTCAAACATGTAATTTTCCTTAGGGAATGAAGGTGAGCCTGTGGAGAAGTCCGGATCCCTCACACAACTTCACTCTGTACTCATTTTGCTTTATTTCCCTTGAATCCTGACTTGATTTTTAGCACCTGACTGTAGTGAAAATCAGCAGTAGTACAAGGCAGTGTTTTAACACCTGGAAGCTTTTAGGAAGGAGGAATTGTGAGTCAGAGTAAGGTTTTGCTAGAGAGAAAATTAAATTGTAATTAAAGGCGCAAGCAAAGAACATGTGCCAAATATTGTCACTTCATTGACCCACCTTCTTCTGATGGGCTGGGATTCAGAATGATGGCCAAGTCTACTGTGATGCTTTGGGGCACTGAGATGCTATTCCAAACAGGATCCCAAGAAAATGGGGAAAGAGCTTTCCAGGGGAGGAGGATCTTTAGAAAATCCTCCAGCCTCGCAGCAGTCTGATGGAGGGAGGAACACCTTGTATTTTTAACCCTGTGGAGCAGAATTGTTTGATCTTTGCAGGGCAGAACATCAGGCACATCTCATATCCTTTGGGCTGTAGTGTCAAGGATGCTCCCAAAATCTTCTGGATTGTGGGACTGAGCATTTAGCTTGTCCCAGGAGCAGCCTATTGCATCTCTCCATGGATGGATTTTTTTACTTTTATATTTTTTTTGTCACTCTCTCCAGCTGGGTTTTCAATTTCCATTTTCTACCACCCTGTACTCCAGTTTCAGCCTGTATTTGGTTATATGGAAATGCTGTAGCAGAGGAACCACATTTACAGTGCTGGAAAGGAGTCTCAGGAGTTACTGTGGAACAAATTTTACTGATGGATTTCTGTTATTTCAGTATAAATGGATGTTTTATTGCTTTCTTCCATATCTTGAACCAGGAACAAAATCAAATTTTGGCCAAGAGACAAAAAAATGGAGGAAAAGGCCATTTCAAATGTGTCCCCAAAACTATAATGGGACCCGAAGACTGTGCTGCTCCTCACACCTCCTTTTTTTGGAAATCTGTGAGAGCTCAGGTTCACCTCTGAAATATTCACAGTCTGTCCTTAAGTGACTTCAGCTGCACAGAAGATCTTTTGCAGAATTGGCAGCTTTGTTGAAACCTTCTGTGTTCAAGCCCAGTGCCTTTATCATGACCTCCTCTTCCTCTGCTCCGTTCTGATTTGGTTTACCTGCAGCAGGATTTGGCATCCCAAAGAAATATCCCTGTGTTATCAAGGAATAGAATCATGTCATGGAATGGTTTGGGTTGGAAGGGACCTTAAAGCTCATCTCATTCCAACCCCCTGCCATGGACAGGGACATCTTTCACTATCCCAGGTTACTCCAAGCCCTGTCCAGCCTGCCCTTGGACACTTCCAGGGATCCAGGGGCAACCACAGCTTCTCTGGGCACCCTGTGCCAGGGCCTCCCCACCCTCACAGGAAAGAATTTCTTCCCCATGTGTAACCTAAAACTCTCCTCTTCTGGTTTAAAACCATTCCCACTTGTCCAATCACTATCTGTCCATGTAAAAAGTCACTCTCCCTCTCTTTTATGCACCCCCTTTGTACATGATGGGCTGAGGGAATAGGTGTCCCAAAACCCCATGGGAAATTGGACTAAGAGAGAATCTCTCCTAAATGCTGCCACAGTGCCCTGTAGATGGTCAGTGAATGGGCACTAGGAAAATCAATCCTGTTGTGAACGGGTCTAAATGGACACTGCAGAGGTCTCAGCTCATGCTGGAAAACTCCTGTCAGCTGCTGAGCTATATCACATTTTCTGCCTTCATAGGTCTGCTTGATGTGGAAGAAGTTTCCCATAAAACCCCCACCATTTTGGCAGAACTCTTACTAAAAACTCCTCAGGAGCCATGATGCGAAAGGCTCTGGCAGCTGGAGCTGTCTTTATCACTTCAGTAATTAAACCTGTGGGAAGAACCCAAACCTGAGTGAGGGAGGATCATGTCCAGCTGCCAGAACCTCCCTCAGCTCATGGGGTTCTGTGGGGTTTTCTGTAGGGGCATGGAGCAGGATCGTGTTTTGTTTCTGTGACAGACATCACAACTCTCCAGAAAAATCCAGGAGAGATGAGCTCCCCCATCCTTTCAGTAGGGTGGCTCAGGATCATCTCCTAAAGCAGGGACATGTCCAGTGTCCCTGTGAGTTTAAAGAGTTCCAGTCTCTGGGAAAATCACAATTCTCTCATTTTCTCTTGCGAAAAAAGATCTGTTCAACTCCTCATGCTTGGATCCCTCACACAGGCAGCCCTGGATGACAGGATGGCAGGAGTACGTTCCCTGATCTACCAAACACAGAAGACAGCAGTAAAGCACCAGGAGTGGTTTTGAGTTTGGGATTGGAATTCATCCCAGTTATGTCTAAGCGAGGGAAAAAAGAGCAACGGAGGCCGATGTTGTTGAAGTAAAAATTGTAAAGAGTGGTATAAGCAGAAGGCATTTAAATAATGTAAACAGTCTGGCATGGGAGGAAGGATGGGAGGCATTCCAGAAACAAAGGGAAAATAGTTTTAAAACATGGCTAAAAATACAGCAACTCTTGAATTCCAGAGATTATCTCAATTAGCACTTTTTCAATATATCTTTACAACAGAATTGTAGGAGTTCACAAAAGATAATGGAGGCTATGAGATACGGAGAAGTGATATTAATTTGTTTAATTAAAAGGATGAAGGGCTCCCTAAAATAAGATTCACTTATCTTCTGTCGCAGGGAAGAGCGAGGTTATATTCGGAAAACTGCAGCTCGTGGCACAGTAGTGTGGAGAAAGCATGGAGAGAGCCAAGGCTGGGAGGAAGAGCCCCTTCTTCAGCCTCAGCAGTTCCTTGCTCAGTGACTTTCAATAGCAAATCCCTTCCCATGGGATTTATGTGCTATTAGAGCAAAATGGGATGATTTTACATTTCCAAGAGGATTTTGTTTGATGTTCAGAGAGCAGGAATTGGACGTTTTCATCCAACAGAAAATCAAATACTCAGACATCAGAGCTGTGAGGGGCAGGCAAACATGGTTTAAGCTGGGTATCTGTGTGTGTGGAGCTGTGCATGGATGTGCTTGATGTCCTCTGGCTCCCAAGGTGTGTGGCACACGTCAAAATTCATGTCCAGCCTCAGCATTGCGTGTCTATCCCTTGGAATGGGGGAGAAGCATGCATGGATATCCAGCTGGAAGTGTAGGGGGAGACCATAGGGGCCAGGGAGGAGAGAAGACCCTCATGCAGATCTAAATTAAATTAACCCCCCTGGATGTATATTAATATGTTAAGTAGCACTAAGCTCTGTATCCCAGCTCAGCAATATTTTGAGGCACTTTATTGCTTTAATGGAGGGATAAAATAGAACCTGCAATTATAGTAATTTTTTCTAATTGAATATTTTGCTTTATTCTTTCCCTTTCAAAGCATGACTGTAAGTACCAGCCTTCATAAAGCTTTGGAAATATTTATACTTTCCCTCTCTGGCAATGGGTGTAAATATGCTTTTTCTTGGGCAGACTGTTTGGGTCCCTCATGGATGAGGAGCAGAACAGCTCTGGAGAGCAGTGGGCAATGCACCTTCCTCTGCTCCTTTTAATCATGGAATTCTGGGATGGTTTGAGTTCAAAGGGATGAAGGATCATCCAGTTCTAACCCCTTTCCATGGGCAAGGGCACCTTCCTCTATCCCAGGCTGCTCCAAGCCCCATCCAGCCTGCCCTTGGACACTTCCAGGGATCCAGGGGCAGCCACAACTTCTCTGGGCACCCTGTGCCATGGCCTCACCACCCTCACAGGGAAGACTTTTTTTCCCCAATATCCACTCTAATCCTGCTGTTTTTCAGTTTAAAGCTGGGAAACACTTGTTTCCCATCAGTGGGGAGGGGGGAATGTGGTGTTACACTCCAAGTGTTTTTTGTCATCTTGTGAATGTCAGATGTCTTTTTGATTCATTTCCTGTCTGTGCAGGGTAGTGGACAATAGCAGCTGTTATTCCCTGGCCATGTTTTTGTGCAAGCAGATGAGATCCTTGTTTTCTGCCACCTAAACTGAGTTTGGGGAAGAGGACAGGGATCCTCCTTCAGGATCCTGCTGGAGCAAGATGGAGATGGTACAGGCAGAAGCTGAAGGGCAGAGTCCTTGTCCAAAACCATCCAGGTGGGGCAGTGGTGCTGACAACAGGGACAACGGGGGATTAAACTGGAAAGCTGATGGTATAATTGGGTGTCAATTGAGTTTTCTGAAGTGGCCATTTTCAGTGGCAGCTCTTCAAACCCAAGTTCCTCCCTCCAGCTCAAGCCTCAAGCAGGCAGCAAAATGCAGCTAAATTAACATAATAATTGCGTTGTGCATTCCGTGTGCAGAATCTCGGGTTTAAAAAGGGAGATTTGCTGATACTCCCTCCAATGTGATGGGATGCTATCAGTTGGAGGCTGGTGCAGTAGCTGTCTCCTCATCTAAAGGGGACTTTTGATCCAATAAACTGCTTATCTGGTGTAGTTGTCCTTTCATCTAGCGTGGGTGGTGTGTGACGGCTGATGGAAGGCGCAGTATTGTGGCTCATTTATGAATATTAATTAGAAATGGAAATAATTTGGAGCAGCGTGCACCGACGACTCTCCGAGCACCGCCGGCTGCAGAAATCCATCAGTTCCTCCCTCGTGGAAGACTCACAAATTCAGGGAGGGCGTTCACATTGGGGTGTGAAGTCACCACACGGAGTCTGTGACGCCGACACGTCGGGGATGCGGCGGGAGGTTGTCTCGGGGCTTTATTTCCCAGCGTTTGTTACGGCTGGGCTGGGGAAGGAACGATTTCCTTGGGAAAAGCTGCAGCAGCGCCTTGCCAAGTCATGTGCATCGGAGCCAGGGCCGGAGCTGGAGGTCGAGGCTGTGCCTGGGCACGTGGCTGTGCCGAAAGGCAGCGCGATAAGGCTTCGGTGCCCTTGTTTGAGTGAAGGACACGCTTTGCTCCTGAATGCTTAATCTTACCTTAGTCCTTGTCACTCCGGGCCCGCTGTCACACGCTGACGTAAATGCATCGTGCCACTGACGCCAGGAAAGGCTCCAGCCTCAAATGTGATGCAGCTGGCTCTGGGATGATACCAGAGCCCTTCTGGGAAACTCAGAGTGGTTTGGGCTGGAAGGGACCTGAAAGATCATATCATTCCAAAACCAACTGTTGTGGTTCCATCTCAAAGTCCAACCTTTGATCAAGGGTAGAGCCCTTTTCTCATCTCACTTGCCAGGAACTCATCCTCAGTGGCCACATCTCCTCTTGGGAGCTTGGTAGGGGCAGGATTTGCCCTCTGGCCCTGAGATGGGCTGGCACAGCATGGCTGCTTCTGTCACATTAAGCTTTCTTGGCTTTTGGGAGAGGGTGACTGCCTGCAGAATGCCAGCTGGGAATGGTTCTGGTGGTGCTTCCTGAGGTTCCTGCTTGTAGGTCCCAGGGATGATCCTGTGCTGGTTGTGCCTTGAAGGCACCAGCGTCCCTGCCTGGTAGACAAGGAGGAGCCCAGAAGGATGCAATATATCAGAAGGAAAATGTTCCCATTACTTAAGGTTAGCTTTTATTTCCTTATAAGGATGTGGGCCTGTTTTTCCAAGCTGGTGATGGTGTATGCAGCCTGTCGGAGTATGCAGCAAAATCCCCTTCTAGCTTTTGGACATGGCCATCAAATTTACTGCTTTGGGACTGAATTTATTTTATAACTCCTGTGTGTGCACCAGTATTGGAGGCCAGATCCCTTCATTAGATTAGATAGTCATTGTCATCTTTGGGAGAGTTATATTCAGTGGGCCACTTTGGAATTGGTGCTTAGGGGTGAATCCCAGGTGAGGAGAGCAAAGAAATGCCAAGATGTGTCATAAATTATGGAATGACAGAGTGGTTTGGGTTGGAAGGGACCTTAAAGCTCATCCAGTTCCAGTCCTCTGGCTGGGCAGGGACACCTTCCACTGTCCCAGGTTGCTCTAAGCCCTGTCCAGCCTGGCCTCAAACACTTCCAGGGAATTTAGCTGAGACCCAAATACTCGTGTCCTTGTGGACTCATCCTGCTCGGATGCTGGTGGAGGAGGATGTGGTTTGTTGCTCCTGTAGTTTTCCAGAGTGCTTTGCTCTTCAGTGAGGACCCTCTGGGGTTAAACTGGGATCATCCCTGGGAGCTTAGGACATGCAGCAAGCCAAAAACGTGCACATCTGGGGTCACCCATCATCACCCAGACCCATCCCGACTCTAATTTGTGGGTTAATTTATTTTTAAAGCCAGCCAAGTAATTAACTGCTTTCCTTTAAAACTCCTCGGAGCCCTTCAAACCAGCGCTTTAAAAATGGGTTGATTATTCCGCCTTCTTCAAAGCGCGGGGTATTAGGAAAAGTCGTCTCCTGCAGGCACGATCCTCTGGCAGCCCAAGGCACTCCAGGGGTGCTGTGCCGTGTCACACACGCTCAGTGTCACAAATCACTCGCCTGTGAGTGCCACTTGCTCTAAGTGGGGCATGACGGCTGTCACAGGGCATCCGCACCTTCCCTTTGGAATTTGTTCCCTTCCCCCGGCGTGGCTGGGCTTGGCTTCTTTGAACCAGCTCAGGCTTTGCTTTTCAGTCGTGAGCTTTAGATCTGGGATAATAAAACATCAAAGTAAACCAGATTGTTGTGGATACAGAAAAAAAAAAAGGGGAAAAAAAATAAAAATCAGGACACTCAGTAGGACTTCGGGGAGTAATAAATTTGTTCTATATTTAATCTCGTATTTATCGCAGTGTCAGTATGAGACCACTTCATTTTACTACTTTAACTGTAGCTAAGAATAACTGAATCCTTGAAATATTGAGAAAGTGGCTAATACCTGGTGGTAGCTGATGGGATCCAGCTTTAATAGTTATTGATTGGCTTCAAAAAGCTCCCAGTAATATCACATCTGAGCCACTGTATGTTGGGAGTTCAAATCCTATCAGTTATTTAAGATTAGAAGTAATTGTAGATTTGCAGCTTAATCATCCCTCAGTAGGTGAAGCCAGCTAGGACTTCAAGTGTCATTTATAATTTTGCAAAAACTTATGGTTGATCTGCCCCGGTTTTATTGTGGGAAAATCTTGGCATCCCTAAATTCAGATATTCTCCAGTATTTCCTTGGCTTGATCTGAACTTGGTGTGGCTTTTCTCATGGGGATGCAAAGCCCAGTTTGAAATCTGTTTGTTGGCCAGTGAACACAAGGGATAAATGACCCCTGGAGGGTTGGTCTTAGTGTTTGGTCTTTTCTCATAATGCCACATATCTGAAAAGAGGTTGAAAAAACCCACGTATCCTCATAGGAAAATAAAAATTATCCCTAAGTAAGGGGAATCTCTTCCGTCCAGAAATTCAGGAGAGCAAAAAAATCAGATTAAACATTGCTTTTGAGTACTAAAACTCTGCCTGTGTAACCTGACATTTACCTGTGCCTCACCAGTGCTTCAAAACAGCACCTTTAATGATGCTTTATTACCATTTGTGTTCTTACTCTTTGTTTTACTGCTCTGGAGTTTCATAATCCCATTTATCAAAACATTTGGGGTTTTGCTGTTTCTTTTCTCCCTGGTATGGCTTGTTGCACAATAAGAGCTTCGTTAAAGGCTCTCATTATTTTTTTTTTTGGTTGTGATCAAGCTCTGCCTGCAATGAACCACTGAATTTTCTGTTTGAGCACACAGATCTCCCTGTAATTCTCCTTTCACTGGGAACCGGCTCTTTGACATTCCTGGGAAGTGACCAATTTTTTATCAGCAAGGGCAAATTATTTCTAACCCTTTTATTTTTCTTGTTGATATTTTAGTGTGTTCTGAGAAGGAGAAAAAATGACAGTTTTTCCAATTTCCTAAAATTGTCAGGAGCTGCGTAACTGCAGCAGAGAGTTTAAATTCAGGGGTTAAGTTGAATTTCTGGTGGCTTTGCCAACTTCTTTGCCTGGGACTGGATTATTTCCCCCTTTTTTCAGAGGATTAGGGGATTTATTTGTGAAGCATTGCTACTAACAAAGGTGTCTGAGGCACTGGGAGCGTCACACCTCCTCCATTTACTTTGAATGAATTGCTTTTCCATCCTGAACTGGTTTTTGGGGGGAATGGTGAGGAAATCACACTTTTAATTTGGAACATTTATTTGGGAACAATTCTGCAGAGGAATTTTAAATAGGAATTGGATGATATACGAAGTAAATAATCATTATTTAGAGCTGATTCCCACATGGAATCACTGGAGCAGAAAGGTGTTTAAGGCCCCTGACTGCTGGAGGAGCCAGGCTGGGATTGGGAATTTGTGCCTGGTTGGGATCTGGTGCTGGGTCCTTCTGTGCTGCTCTGAGGCTCATAAAAAACCACAGCCCTAATTAAGAATGAAAATGCACATGTTTATGATCTTTAAGTTCCTTTCCAACCCAATCATTCCATGGTTCCATGATATTTAGAGTGGATATTCTGCCTAGCACTAGATCCTTATGGTCAGCAAAAAGGTCCTTGTCTTGCCCCCACTTTCCACTGGATATAGGATTAATTGGTTGTGTAAATTAACTGAGGACTAAGCTTCATTAGGCTGCCATTATCAGTGCATTTGTATTCCTCCTGTCCTAAATCCTCCATGAAAACATCTGTTAGTCACTCAGATTAGGAGTCTGCATTCTTAGGAACAATTTCACCATCATAAAACTGGAAATTTTTGCTGATCAGACTCCTTTGAATATACTTACTTCTCTTCCAGTCCTTTTTCCAAGCAGAAACTTTTCCATAGGATACTGAATCTGTGTTAATCTGAGGACAAGTTTGTGTTCTTGTTTGTGAGGCAGGTGGGGCTCTGTGATACCTGTCAAGAGCTCTGAGGTGAGGAGTGTCCCATCCTCCTCCCATGGCATTGCCCCTCACTGTTTTCTGCTCTTTACCCTTTTCCTGCCATTGGAGCATGTTCAGCTTTTCACAGAATTCCTGAATTACAGAATCATTAAGGTTGGGAAAGACCTCCAAGACCACTGAGTCCAACCTGTGCCCGATCCCCACCTTGTCCCCAGCCCAGAGCTCTGAGTGCCACATCCAGACCTTCCTGGGACACCTCCAGGGATGGGGACTCCAAACCTCTCCTGGAAGCCCATTCCAATGCCTGACCACCCTTCAGGGAAGAAATTCTTCCTGATGTCCAACCTAAACCTCCCCTGGCACAACCTGAGGCTGTTCCCTCTCCTCCTGTCCCTGTTCCCTGGGAGCAGAGCCCGACCCCCCCGGCTGTCCCCTCCTGTAAGGGACTTGTGCAGAGCCAGAAGGGCCCCCTGAGCCTCCTTTTCTCCAGGCTGAGCCCCTTTCCCAGCTCCCTCAGCCATTCCTTATCTGACTAGTTCTCCAGACCCTTTCCCAGCTTGGAATGTATTGTTTTCTTCAGTACTGTTGAGGTTGGTTGAAGTGTTTTACTTGGATTCTTTCTTGTCCCCAAACCCAGGGGTTCTGTGCAATCAGTGCCTTGAGTTGCTGTGGTCACTGTTGCTTTTAAACTGTCTCCAGGGCTGGGCTACTCACTGAATTTATGGAACTGAGTGGCAAAACCCAGGAACTGCAACATTTTATTAACCACAGGATCGGAGAATCACTAAGCTTGAAAAAGCCCTCTAAGATCATTGAGTCCAGCAGTTCCTCCAGCACTGCCAAGGCCACCCCAACCCATGTCCCCAAGTGCCACATCCACACAGCTTTTAAGTCGTACCAGGGATGGTGACTCTGCTGTCCTGGGCAGCCCCTTCCAAAGCTTGACCACACTTTTGGTGAAGAATTAGTTAATTTACAGTCTAAACCTCCCCTGGCACAACATGAGGCCATTTCATCTCATCCTATCACTTGTTCTGTGGGAGAAGAGACCGACCCCCACCTGTCCACAGCCTCCTGTCAGGTAGTTCAGAGTTTCCTTTGATCCCAGAGTTTTCTTTGGATCACCTAAGAAATAAGATCCCTGTCTGAGGCTGACTCTCCCTGCCCTTCATGCATCATCTGCTGGGGTTACCTCAGAAAGTTTCAGGTTTTTGAAGCTTTGGTACCTTTGGCTTTTTAATAAAAGACAAGATTTGTAGTAGAAATGCAACTTAGAGGCCTGACAAACCAAGGCTGGTTTTACTGAAAGTGATGTTACTGGATTTCAGAAAAACTTCCTCACAGGAGCAGGGAATGACCATGAAAATTCACCATCCCAGACATAAAATTTGCTCCCACATCCTTTTTCCCGTGACTCTCATGATAGTACAGAAATTATTTGCCCATTACAGGGCTTCTATTACTCTTCCTAATCATAGGAATAGAACTAGAAAAAGAAATTCCTGCTTTAAACCTGCTGTTTACCCAGTTCTGTGGTGTAGCCGTTATTTCCCTTGATGTACCTTCCCATTCAGCCACAGCAGTGAAGTGTCAGACACATCTGAAACCTCTGGATTCAGTCAGCAGAGTCAGCTTTTGTCAGTTTATGATCTCACACTCTTTTCTTCCCCCCCACAGGAGTTCTGTTACCTGATAAAGTTGTGTCTCTTTGGGTCAAACCAGTGGGATTATCTAAATGAGGCTGTCTGCTCCGCCGTCCTTCCTGACCCAGCTCTGCTCTGCCTTTGATGGGGGCCCTTCCTGGTGTGTCCTGCACTTGTTCCACCGTGCCTTTGCTGAATTACAGAAGTAACTTCATGTCCTGAATGGTTCAGGGCTCAGGGTGACAGGGATAACCAGCTTTTGTGCACAGCTCCCTGTGATCTGTAATAACTGCTGGAATTAAAGGAAGGAACCACAAAGCAGCAGCAATGTTTGGTGGTTTTAAAGTAGTTCTGATTTAAGCGTAAAATACCTTTTTTTTTTTTTTTTTTAAACTTTGTCAGTTACTGAAAACAGTTCCCAATGGTTGAAAGAGCCTTTCTGGCAGTATAGGAAAGTACCTTCAGAGATCTCAGGCCAAAGCACTGTGCTGCTCATTATCTTCTTTCTGATGGTGAGCAGAAAAGAGCACAGCTGGCCCTGGAAAAGGGCTTGGTACGTCCTGATTTTCCTCCAGGTTCTCATGCCATCATCTGGCATTTGTGGCCTTAAAAGTTCCTGAGCAAGAGGTGGTGTGTGTTTAATATCCCCTGAGGGATGCTTTAGTCCTTTGAGGGGTTTTGGAGCTTGGCAAAATTTTCTTTGTTTTTTTTTCTTTTTAAATTTTGCTTTGCTTGGTGTCTCCTGGCACTTTTCATTAGGAAGATTCCCACATACAGATCTTTTAGTGGGAGGTTCCCTGCTTATGGCAGGGGGTTGGATCTGGATGATTTTCAAGGTCCCTTTCAACCCAAACCATTCTGTGATTCTGTGAATTCTGAGGGTTTGAAACTGTTTTCCTGCAGATATTTAGAATGGGACAATTACAGTTGTTTGGGGCTTTTTTTTTGTTTTGTTTTGGTTTGTTTTCATGCAGATTCCTCTGTGGAATAGGGATTGCTTGAGCTTTACACATAGTAAGTTATCCTGAAGAACTGAAACCAGCAGGGTGAGTTTCTACCCCTTGCAGAGATAGAAAATACCTGTGCAACAAAAACCTTTCCATAGATTAATTGTGGCCACTATTTTTTAGTGAAGCAAGGTACTGAATATTCCAAAGTCATTTTTCTACTTTCAGTGTGGTGTCAGTGTTGACAGTTGTATTCAATGGTATTTTTATTGGGTAATTATGTTTTGTGTGTATTGGACTTCAGGAATATGTGTAGAGAAAATACTCTTGTGCTGTCAGAATTTTTAGTGTGTGTTATTTACTCTGCAGTCAAAGGATATTTTAGTGAGAAGGATTTTACTGAATCATAGAATCCTGGGATGGTTTGGGTTGGAAAGAACCTTAAAGCCCCTCTAGTTGCAGCCCTCTGCCATGAGCAGGGACACCTTTCTAGAAGGTAAAATCACATTTTAAAAATGCCTCTGCTCTCTACAGCTGGTGCACAGAGAGCTGAGCTGTGAAGAGCAGGAAGACCCAAGGAAAACAAGACCAAATCTTTTCTCCCACATGGGATGCTCATGCTGATGAACAGGTGATTTTACACCAGGGATGGCTTCAGCAGCAAAGCTCCTCTCTGTGATGAGTCATTAGTTGTGGTTTCTCTCCTTTTGCTCATCTTTTACCACTTTGAGTAACTCCCCTCAGGCTCTGAGGAGAATTAGTCCCCACAGATTTCTCTGCAGCAGGTTGTGATCCCAGCTCTGAGATATACAGCAGGATTTGAGGAAAAATCCTGGAAGGGGGCAAGCACTGAGAAGGGAGAGTGTGCATTGCAAGGTTGGCTAAATATTTCCTGGGAGGGTACCAAGGGGTGTAATAGTAACTGATCTCAGAGAGGATGGTTTGAAAAGAACAGCTCCTGTCTGATTTCTGCCTCTGGATGATGTGGTTTGGTTCATGCCTTGGAGCTGGCAGTGGAGAAGGTGGAGAGCTGGTGGATGAATTGAGGAATATCATTGCTTCAACAAGAGGCAGTGGGAAGTTCATCTGAGTTTGTAAGGGCAGGAGATGAACGGAAAAAACAGTAGAATTCAGGATCACAGGAGTTTTCTGTGATTCTGCATTGTAGGAGGGAAAATTCCAAGCAGTTGCAGCCCTTTCATTTCATGCAGTTAATGGTATTTTCCCATTAAATTAATTTATTTTCTCATATCTTTATGATTTTTAGGATTATTCACAGAGGTTACTCAGTGCATAAAATTTGGATGTTTCTTCATACAATCATGGAATGATTTGGGTTGGAAAGGACCTCAAATCTCATCTCATTCCAGCCCCAGCCATGGGCTTGGACATCTGCCACTGTCCCAGGCTGCTCCAAGCCCCATCCAGCCTGGCCTTGGACACTTCCAGGGATCCAGGGGCAGCCACAGCTTCTCTGGGCACCCTGTGCCAGGGCCTCCCCACCCTCACAGGGTAGACTTTTTTTGCTATCATCTAACTTACATCTCTCCTCTGTTAGTTTAAAACCATTCTTGTATCTCACCTGAAACATGAAGCCATGAGCTGCAGGTGCCTTCCCAGCCCTTTGGAGCACACAGACCCCAGCCCTGTGCTGCTAATCCACCACCTCTGCCTGAGCACTGAGCAGATCCCAGGGAGACTTTTCATCTCCAGCAGGATTGCAGGCCACAGACCTCGTGTTCTCCAGGATGTGAGCAGAGTGTAATATTGATTGGAATGCTTACTGTAGTTATTTATTGCCTTCATTAGCAGGGAAGAGATGAGAGACTATCACAGTGTATTAAGTTGTCCCAGAGACACCTGGATAGTAAATTATAAATAAACAGTCAACAGTGGAGTACAACTGGTGGAAAGCTGGGATGGTCAATGTAAGGATCTACCAGCCAGGCTTTTTAAATCACTAATGTGCAGATTCAGCATAGTTATTGCTTCCTGTGCTGGTAATGCTGTTTGAAGGGGCTTAAGTGACTGGAGACGTGGTTTGACTGAGCTAATTGAAGTCCATCTCGAGATGCCTCTTCTCCTTTGCACAGCACTGGGACTTTGGATAGGTGTTTTCATAGGATTTCATCAGAGATAAACCCTCCAAATCTGCTGTTTTGCTGTAAACATACCCTTCACAACATAAACATAGGACACAGTCTTAAGAGCTGCACCAAAGGAGGTGTAGGTTGGATATTAGGAAAAAGTTTTTTACACAGAGGGTGATAAAGTATTGGGATAGTTTGCCTGGGGAGGTGGTGGAGTCACCATCTCTGGATGAGTTTAAAAAAGACTGGATGTGGCACTCGGTGCCATGGTCTAGGTGAGGTGTTAGGGCTGGGTTGGACTCAATGATCTTGAAGGTCTCTTCCAACCCAGTGATTCTGTGATTCCAAGGAAGTGAAAGATTTAGCTAAAATGATAATATCCATGGGTTGGTGATTGGCTGGAAAAGGGAGGTAAAAACCTGGGTGGAATAAGGGTAGTTCATCATGCTGCTCATTCCATTTCGTTCCAGTTTACCACCAGATAAACCTTTGTTATCCTGAGGGAGATGACTCTGTGTGTGCTGGTATGGGATTGTAGCGTTTTTAACTTTACTGGTTATCATGGCTTTCATGGTTAACTGTTGGAATCAATGATCTTACAGATCTCTTCCACCTTTAATGGTTCTATGATTCACCCAGCACTCAGCTTTTACTGGAGCCTTTTGAACCCAGAGCCTAGCCAGAGCCCAGTACTGCAGCTGTGGGGCCTTATTTTAGGAGAAAAATAAAACTTACATGGCCAAAGGGACCTCAGAAAAACCTCAGTGACAGAAGGACCGGTTGAAGACAGGGGAATTGAAAGTGGCCAAACTTTTTTGGTTGCTTTTATTTGTATTAACTATGAAAAAACCCCAACAAACCTACATTTCTGCTTTACTTGAAGCTGCCATGACTCTTAAATAAACCATTGAGCACTCTGCTCACAGCCTAAACCACTGGAGATGTATTTAAAGCCATAAACCCTGTTGCTGCACTTGTATTTTTATTTTAAGTCCTGTTTGTGCAAGGCTGGTAATTTACACAGGGTTTTACAAACACAGATAAGACACTTTCCCTGCCCACATAACTCATTCTTAGAGGTCTGGGCTTCCTGAATGAATGCTTTGTCCAGGTATTAGGGCATCCCTTCCTTTCCTTGTGTATCCCATGTGCAATCCTTGTGCCAGAGCCTTTTTGTGGACAGACATTCCTTCACCCAAGGGAGTTCTCATTCCCAGCTGGGCACTGGGCTCTGTTTTTTGGGAGTAAATTTTGGGGTGGAATGTTCAACACCCAGGGTTGTGGGAGCAAACCCAGGCTTTTATTAATCTGCAGCTCCTTATGTTCACACATAAATAATACCTGAGTGTAACAAACGCTGGTTAAGGCATTGTACGTTTAATAATGACATTTCTGGGCATTTCCTTCTCGGTTTGGGAAGGATCTTCCTTATGTTGGAGGCACGGGGAGTTCAGAGCATTGCAGGTTTCATCTCCATCCCAGTGGATGAGGGATGGAGCTGAGGATTTCCTCTTGCTGGTGGTGTGAAGCACTTCAGCTTGAAAAGCCTGAGTGTTTCCTGCATAAGAGTGTTGTGTTCTCCTGGTGCCAAATGGGTCAAAATCTCTGCCGTGGTGGTGGCAAACTGTGGAGCTGGCAGGGGAAGGAATAAATCAGGGAACGTTCTGGGGAGATGATCGTTAACCAGCATTCATGTGTAAAACGGCGTCTAGACATTCAAACACTGCTAATAGCCTTTGATTAACCATTTTTGTTTTGTTCTTGCTCAGTGTGTTAATCACTGTGATTAAAATGCTTAGCCACCATGGAGCTAGGCGTTGGATAAATTAGGAAGTAGGCAAATCCAAACAGATGGGGCAGGGAAAATTAGTGTCTCTGGCAGGGCCAGTGTTAGACAAGGCAGGGCCAAGGAAGATTTAGGGGGAGACCCTAAATAATCTAAGAAAAGCAAATTTACATTTGCAGTGGGCTTGCCAGATCTACCCACCCTGCTGCTCCTGTAGAGCTTTGTTTCCTCAAACCTTTTTTCTCTGCTTCTGGAGCTCACCTGGCCTGTGTGGTCCCAGGATGCTACAGCTGGTTTTGGAATCCACTCTCTCCTTTGCACAAGGACGTCCCAACATCCTTGTGGGGTGGGTCCTGTGTCCCCTGCTGCAAATCCTTGCACACAGGACTTGAGAGAAGGATCAACAACTCAATTCTGGTTCAAAACTGGTCCAGTTTCTGCTTTTTGGGGTTTTTTCCCCCCTTTTTTAATAGAAGTGGCAAAGGAATGTTGGTGGTGTTTAACCCCTCCACCACCAAACGTGTGGGCACCATCCTTCAGTAGCACAATGATTACTTTAAACTGCTGGGATTAGAGCTAAATCCTTGTCTGCTGCAGATTTTCAAGGAAGAATGGAAAGGGTGGGAAAGGCACTTTGTAAGATCAGGAGCCCTGTTAGGTGTTGAGATGCATCAAAATTAGCAGGCAGACATGTCATCTGTAAAGAGAATTCAGAGATAAAACAGGTGAGCACTGGGGTTTCTCTGTGGTAGGTTTGGACAAAGTTGGAATTACCTGAAGCAGGGATCATCCTTGGAGGTGATGGGGGGGACCACACTCACAGCCCTGTCTGTTCTTCCTTCTCCTTAATCTTGTTTTCTGTGTAACTTGTTTTCTGGTAGAGCTGTGGGAAAAAAAAAATAAAAAATGTATTAAATGGATAGTTTTGGTGACAGCAGGTTTTGGCTTATTATGTGCTAGGATCTGTAGCTAGGATTTCCAATTTCCCCTCTAATCAAAAGGCTTCCTAAACCTTTCAGAAGTGCTCTCCTGGGATGACTGCACTCACTGAAAGGCAAACTGCTTTGTTTCTGCTGGTATCAGTCTCCTCAAAGGTACCTGAGGCACAGCACAGGCAGCAGCCCAGTGCTGGGGGTATCCAGTGCACAGCCCTTCCTTCTCACAGCCCTGAGTACTGACAGTTCTGGGATATTACAGTGTGAAAAGTTGGGAAGTCTTGGAGTTTCCTCACTTATAAGAAATGCTGAATTTAATCTGAACCGGTGCTCAGGCACTGCCTGTGTGGGATTTTTCAGGTTAAGATGAATTTTGTTCTTGTATTTCTGTTGAGCCAGATGGATTTTTATTCATAATCATAAAATCACAAAATGGACAGAATCCCTGTCAGAAATCACATGTTTAATGATTTCTGAGGGTACATTCCTTGCTCCTGGTACTATTTTAAGTCCTCTTTTAAGGTACTCTTTTAAGACCCCCAGGCAGTACTAAAACTCCTTAAAAGTTAATTCTCTGATTGTTTGATTTTGGTTGTTTGGAATTTTTGCTGGTTTCTGCTTTTTATTTATTTATTTATTTATTTTTTAAATTTTCCCATCCCCTCCATTTAGTGCTTTCCCTCCTGTCCTTACATGATCATCCAGGGGAGGTTTAGGTTGGATATTAGGAAAAGGTTGTTCCCCCAGAGGGTGGTCAGGTGTGGAACAGGCTCCCCAGGGAATGGTCAGGACTCAAGAAGTGTTTGGACAACGCTCTCAGCCTCAGGGTGGGATTGTTGGGGTGTCTGTGTAGGATCAGGAGTTGAACTCTATGACCCAAATGGGTTCCTTCCAACTCAGCATATTTTATTATTCTACTTCTTATGTAATACTTCTGATTTCCTTCATGGCTAAGCACAGAAGTTTTCAGCCTCATAAAAAACTTTGCTGTCTGTGCCTCCTTCCTTACACCAGCCTTACTTTCTTGTTTTCATCTCCTTTTCTTTTTTCCCCCTTGGGTCATAGGCCTATATGCAGGAAAGCACAGATAGGACTAACTAAAAATGTCTTTTATACCTGAAATACATAAGAAAGCCCTTAGACTCAACACAGTCTAAATATACCTGAAATAGTTGGGCTTATTCAGCTCTCCTCTAAGGCGATTGAGACATGTGAGTTTCCAGCTGAGTGTGTTAAGCTCTGCAATGACCACACTTCCAAATATTTTATTTGCAGGGTGTTAAGGGTTTTTTTTTTTTTCAGCAAGTGCTCTATTGTTATTGCCAGGAAAATGCTGACATATATTTCATGTAGCACATCAGATGTGATCCAGACTCGCTTTGCAGAGCTGAGTAGCATTGCTACGGCCAATTGTTCGACACAGCATTTTGCTGCGTTTCCTGACATGCTTAATAAAGATATTTTCATGATTCTGGAGGCAGCCTGAATGCCATTAACTGCTGGCTTTCTGAGGAAGCACAAACACAGCTCCTAATGCCAGGCTCTGCAGGTTTGGCTCAGCAGCCATCAGGTACCACTCCAGAGCATGGGAAAAATGAAATAAAAATGAAATAAATGCTGGTTGGAATCACCTGAGCTGCTGCTTTCTTTCCTGCAGATTGATCTTTTCCATGGATTAGGGTAAGGCAGAGCTGGGGGCTGTTTTCTCAGGGATGGGGATGGAGGTGGTTGAATCTTTTGGCACACAGGAGACCTCGCAGAGGATCTAAGGAAAACGTCTCTGTCAGCTTGTGTCAGGGTCCCTGTGATATCCATGTGTTGTCTTGGCAGAGTCCAGAGCCTGTAGATGTGCTGACCTTGCAGCCAGAACAGGAATTTGTTATTCCAGTAGAGCTGGGTCTTGTCATCACGGGTTTATCTTGGGTTTAGTATTTTTTCACTCACAATCCACAGTGGAGGAAAGCAGGAAACCTGCAGAGGAGCTGTACCTGGAGGTAGAAGGAAGGAGCACCCCTCCTTATGAGGAAAGGCTGAAAAGATGGGGATTGCTCATCCTGGAGAAGAGAAGGCTCTGGGGTGACCTTATTGACCCCTCAAGAGGGGGACCCCAAAAGAAAGACAGACAGAGACTATTTACCACAGCCTGGAGGGACAGGACAAGGGAGAATGGTTTCAAAATCAAGGAGAATAGGTTTAGAATGGATATTGGGAAAAAAATCTTCCCTATGAGGGTGGGGAGGCCCTGGCACAGGGTGCCCAGAGAAGCTGTGGCTGTCCCTGGATCCCTGGCAGTGCCCAAGGGCAGGCTGGACAGGGCTTGAAACAACCTGGGATAGTGGGAGGTGTCCCTGCCCATGGCAGGGGGTGGGGTGAGAGGATCTGTAAAGGTCCTTTCCAGTCCAAACCCTTGTATAATTCTGTGATTGATTTCTCTGGTACCTGGTTTTCTGTGTGGTTCTGATGTGCTGGGAGAAAATAGTCTGGTGATTGTATTTTAGGGATGGTTCTGATTGACACAGGGTGACTCAGGATGTCTCTGATCACATAGGAAAGTGCTGAACATCCCTGTGGGAAGGAAACAGGCTCACAGCACATCCCTTCCCACAGACACAGGATCTGTTTCTCAGGAACAACCAGTTTTTTCCAACTTTTGTGTTTTTCTGCTCTGCATGTAAAGCCAGGGAATTCTCACTGGAAAAAAAAATGCTAAAATGTTCGTGTTTAGCTTTTGCCACCCTAAAGACTGCAGGAGAGGAAAGAAGACTCTTCTCTCATGACAGAGGTGTCCTTTTTGGCAGTGTGAGCTTTAAAGAAAGCAGAAGTACAGGAGGAGGATGGAGGCCAAGAGGAGGAGGTGGGATCTTCCGTGCTCTCTTCACAGATCCCAAGGATGCCCCAGTTTGGTGGAGAAACTGAAGCAGGGGGTGGCAGAGAGTTGATTTGCTGCTCTCCATGGATCTGAACAGCTTCTGAGTAGCTTAAAATAAACACTTGGAAGGTATATTCCTGAGGAGGTAAACAGTGAAGGAATCACAAGTTGAAGTGTGGGGAAGGATACGTGACAAAGCTGAGCCCAAGATTTGGGGCAGAGAGAGTGAGCTGGAATGGGAAAGTCCTGAAAGTGTCTGTACTGTGGCAGAGAAGCCAGGAGAAGAGGGTGTTGTGGTCAAGTGAAATAAAAAGATGTCTAAAGTGTGCCACTTTCATTGAGTTTTCCTCAAATTTTGCACAACAGGGTGGCTAAGAAGAAACAGTGGTTGTGTTTATGCTACTTTCTAAAAAAACTTTGGAGAAAACATGATTAGCGTTTTCCATAGTGATCTTTAGCTTCTTTTCCTGATGTCCTGAATTATGAAATCAGAGCATCTGAATAATGAAAAACATAGCATAAAGCACTGGATAATTAGACTCTTTTGAATTTTAGATTTAGATTGAATATTAGGAAAGAATTCTTCCCTTTGAGGGTGGGGAAACACTGGCAAAGGTTGCCCAGGGAAGCTGTGGCTGCTCCATCCCTGGAAGTGTCCAAGGCCAGGTTGGACAGGGCTTGGAGCAATCTGGGATAGGGGAATCCATGGCAGGGTTTGGAATGGGATGGGCTTTAAGGTCCTTTCCAACCCAAAACTTTCTGTGATTCTGTGAAATTATTTGATCCTTGTTGTGGTCTCCACGTGTGCAGGAGACAGAGCCTGCTGCTGTGCTAACTTCTGAATTTGACCCATTTCAAGCAGAGTTTTCAGTGCATATTTTTCAGAGCACAAATGGTTGCTGGGTCCCTGAAAACAGATGGGAGAGAAAAACCTATTACAGGTCCAATGGAGTAAAAGCTCCAAGAGTCCACCAGAGTTTACCAGGATACACCAATTATTCCCATAAACAAGGTGGGGATCAGTCACAGGTTGGACTCGGTGATCTCACAGCTCTTTTCCAACCTAAATGATTCCGTGATCATTTTTCACTGAGTTCATCACCCCTCTGCTCCTATCTCTGTCCATCTCCAACGTTTTGCAGGTAAATATTTGGGAGAAGTGATGCCACAATCTGATGCCAGGGCTGTGTTTTTCCTCCTGCAGCTGCCGATCCCAGCTCAGGCTCCTGCACTACGGGAGGGGGTGTGAGATCTCCACGTGTTCCCTGCATCTTTGGGAGCTCCGTGTGTTGGCCTGGTTACGGAGATTTTGTTCGATTGTGTTGGTTTAACTCAGTGGGAGGTTATTTGAGAAGGAAATGAAAGGCTCAATGAACAGTGAATGCTTGAAGAGGTGTTAAGAGGAAATTCCAGGCGTCTAAGCTTTAGGTTCTATTGTTTTAGGGTTTTGTTAATTTCTTTTTTCCCTGCCTTTTCAGCCAGCAGGGTTTTGAGCAGTGCAGGAGTAGGTCTGTAAGCACAGAGGAAGGGATAACTCCTGCAGGAGTGAGAGAATCCCATGGAAGAGGAGTTTGTGCAGAGAGAACCTGGGAGTCACAACAGTTACAGAGAGCAGAGTAAGTACAGGAGATGTTTTTAGGATGAGGATGGTGAAACACCAACACCACGGGTGCCCCATCCCTGCAAAAATTCAAGGTCAGATTGGATGGAGCTCTGAGCAAGTTTATATCCCTGCCCATGGCAGGGTGGTTTGACACAGATATCATTGAAGTTTCCTTCCAACCCAACCCATTCCATGGTTCTGTGGAGAGTTTTTACCTGCCTCAGTTGCTGCAGAGGATGATTTATGTCAAAACTGTTTGGTAGCAGGACAGGACTTTACAACAGGCAGCCTTGTTCTCAGCACTGGGAGAAGTTCTTCTATAAATCAATTTTATCACCAAGAAGGGTTTCTGGAGGCCAGAATTCAGCAGGGAAGATCACAGCCTGGGCTGTCACATCCCTGACCTGTGCTGGAGAGGGGAGAGCTGCGGCCAGGTGGGGACAGCCAGGTGTTAAGAGAGTGTTCAGAGAGGCACATAATGCTCTGAGTCACGATATTGGGGACAAGCTCTTACACAGACAAATAATTAGGAAGCCTGGTCATCTTTAGTGAAAAAGTAAGAAGTTTTGTCCCTTTAGAACTCTTTGTGTCTTTCACTTTGCTTGTATTATTAATTAGCTGGACATTGGAACTATTTTGAATGTATTTTTTCTAGTAGGGAGTATTTATATGGCAAAAATCTGATTGTATAATGGATGAGTGTAAAGTACTACAGAAAAAGAAGACAAGATTGGCTGTTGTGAAATCCAAACTTTCCTGTGGAAAGTGATCATGTCAGAAGCCTCATAGCAGTGAAGTAACGAGAGGGAGATTTGATTGCTGAGACAAATGTAGTTTTTACAGTATTAAGACCTGGCCAAAACTTCCATTCTGAGGCAGTGAATTGCATTCTTATTAGACAACTGTGGTCTTCCCTGTTTTGCTACAGACACACAGACTTGTTAATATTTAGGCCAAGTAGGTGCAATAATATCTCACCTACTTCTGACATGTAATTTCTGCCCAAGTTACAACAAAGCAGTTGCTTCCAAAACCTGTAATAATTATGGTTGCTGATTTTTGCATGCTTGGGATCAGTATACTGGAAGTAAGACTGGGGAGCTCCACTCTGCTTTAAAAGATTTGAGAACTATCTACACAGCGTGGCAGAGGCTGAAAGTGGAAGGCTTTGTTGGAGGAGGTGTTAAAATGAAGTGTTGACATCCTTCTCCACATTTCATGCAGTTCACTTCTCAAAAACAGTCCCTTCTTAATTATCCCTCGGATTTATTCATCTTTCTCAAAGTTTTTTCACATGATTAGTGAAAGGTGGTTGCATGTGCCTATCTTCTGTTCTCAGCAGGATGCAGGATTGCCCTTACACTGAGCATCCTTCTCTAACTCTCATATAATTCTCCAGTTTAACATTTCTGCCTGGCTACGTGTGGGTTTTACAATTAATATCACAGCTGAAGTATACTGGGAGATCAGATGATTTATAAAAAGGAGTATAAAAGTCTCATTTCATAAAAATAAATCCTGTGAAACCACATCTGTAACCTTTAAAGTGAGCAGGAGTACTTCTGGAGAGATGGATTCTGTGAAATCACACTGTTAAGAGACAGAGGAGAGTCCCTCTCTTGGCTCCAGGGCACTAAAACTCAGCCCCTGATCTTGCCATCAGCTAACAGAGAACCTGATGGGTCAAAAGCCAGCACATAATTCCAAGCCCATGGTGTGACAGAGTTGAGCTGGGTTTAGTACAGGGTTGTTTTAGTAGAGCCAGGGACTGAACTGATGCGCACAGATGGACCCTGAGTGTGGACATTGGTCCAGCATCTCGTGACAGCTCTGAAGTTGTAACTGAGAACCCAAGGGAAGCAGCCAGAGCATCTCCAGAGGAGAAGGAACCCTGGTTCAGCTCTTCAGTGCTGGTCACACTGCAGTCTCCAGACAGGTTTTGGCACGGGAGCAGCATCACCTGAGACCAGCCTTCCTTTATTCCATGTTGGCGTGGCTGCCTCGGTCCTGCCCCCAGAGTTCCCAATCTGGGGCAAGCAGCAGTGAAAGAGGCCAGGGTACAACGGTGCTGCTTTGTCAGCAGAGCAGATTTGGGTGAGGTTCAGCCACAGCAGCTGTTCCAAGGCAGAGCAGGTGGGAAATACCAAACCTTGCATTGCTTGAGGAGATATATTCTCGCTCTGCTCGCCCAGGAGTTTTCAAGAGGAATCACACAATGTCCTGAGCTGAAAGGGACCCACCAGGAGTCCAGTCCTGGCCCTGCAGGGACACCTTAACAGTCCAACCCAGTCCCTGAGAACATTGTCCAAACACTCCTTGAGCTCTGGCAGCCTTGGGGCTCTTTGAAGTTGCAAAGTTGAGAAGTCTTGGTGTGGTTTTATGATTCCAAATGGGTTAAAAAAGCTTTGTGCTTGAGCACCAGAGTAAGTCAGGAACAAATTGCTCCAGCTCCTCTTCCAGGCTGCAGGGCAGTTTCTGGTAATTGTTCTCCACAGAGGGGAGTGGAAGGAGTGGACTGGTCCTTTTGCCATCTCCTGAAGAGTTTTTGTCCCTTTCAAAGACAGCACATCTTCCAAGGTGGGTGACTGGTCTAATATTATAGGATCACCGCAGGGACACCTTCCACTATCTCAGGATGCTCCAAGCTCCATCCATCCTGGCCCTGGACACTTCCATGGATGGGGAAGACACAGCTTCTCTGAATAACCTGTCCCAGGGCCTCATCACTCTCACAGGGAAGAATTTTTCCCTAAAATATCTAATCTAAACCTCCCCCCTCTCAGTTTGTTTATCTGATGGATTAATGCCCCAAGGAAGTTTATCAAATATATGGATGAGTGTTCCCATATCACCTTGTTTGTGGTGTTTTTTAGGTCAAGAGTTAATGTGAGCAATAATAGGTGGAGTTTTTAGGCCAGAGTGTTGAAAAGTATTGTTTGTACTGAGATCAGGGAAAAAAAATTGCAGGAGCGAGTTGAATAAATGGTTCTATGAAGAGAAAGAACGACCAGTAGAGCTTTCTAGTCTTGTGTGTTGGTACATTTTTGTTATTCCAGTAAAGTTCTCAACTCAAGCCAGCTCACCAGCTGATGTCCAGGTTCTGCTGTAACTCTTGGATAGGGGATTCACAGCTGCATTTCTCCTCAGGAGACAAAAACCAAAGTGAGGCAGCTCTGTGCTGGTGACAGCATGAACATGTTCATTGAAAGCTTCATTTAATGTTTATAAACATCGGGGATGACAGAAATGTTGTAACTTCAGCATTTAGCGATTTTTTTTATTTATTTTTTTTTAAATACAGTTGAGGCACTTTGAGGCTGCTGAAACAGCAAAGCAAACATTTGTAAGTTTGTAGGAAATCTGTGTCACGCTTCTCAAGTCTATAGCTGTGGGTAGGAGGAGAAGTGTCAACTTATCTCCAGGAACTAAAACATCCCGATTGTATCACATGGAATCAAGCTCTCAGATTCATTCCTGCACCGAGAAACCCAGTCACATAAAATCGGCCAGTTTTGAAGATGGACTTTGAAGCTTTGTGACCACTGGCATTTGTGTCAAGCCAGGGTTATTTACAGGCTGCTGTGAAGGGGTTTAACTAATCACAGGCAGCATTATCCAGTTTTTCATGCTTGGAGAGAAGAGCTATCAAAGCCCTGAGTTTTGAGCGGGATCGAAGAGGTTTTTCACTTTGAGGCATCGTGCTATGACCTTTGCTAGAGGCACAAGGCAGTGGGTTCATTTGGTGTTCAATATGCAAAAAAAAGCAATATTCAGGAGGTAGAAGCAGAGTCTGGCTACAAGGGTGGAGGTTTAAACATCATCCAGGCATGTTGGGTTTGTGTTAGGAAAGCCAGAACTCACCTATAGTTGATGCTTGCAAGGGGTTACCAAGAAGAGCAAGGTGTTTTTAAAGGCTGTGTGGCACCTGGGGATGTGGTCTGGTGCTGGGGGAATGGTTTGACTTGATAATCTTGGAAGGCTTTTCCAGTCTAAATGATTCCATGATCCTCTACTCGTGTGCCTTGGCCTCTGCCATGAGCAAGGATCGAAGGGGTTTGAGACAGAGGAACATCAGCGGTGGGTAAGGGTGGGGTCAGGGATTATCTGCAGATCCATGAGACCTGAAGGGTTCCACTGGGTGC
Organism: Parus major; assembly: GCF_001522545.3. Lineage (NCBI taxonomy): Eukaryota > Metazoa > Chordata > Aves > Passeriformes > Paridae > Parus > Parus major. Next base: position 110,239,592 of record NC_031770.1, read on the forward strand.
CAAGAGGTGGCTGGTGTCAAAGCAAGGCCACTCTGAAAATTCATGGAGATGATGGGAAAATGCTAAATATTGCCCCTGTCTTCCTAAGGACAATCCAAGGACCTACAGGGCAGTCAGCTCCATTTTGGCCCCTGAAGGAACTGTGGGGTGAGTCCTCTTGAACTAATTTCTAGGCATGTGCAGGGAAAGAAAGAGTTCCCTGGGAGTAGAGCTGAACCCTGCTGGCTGCCCCCTCCTATCAGGGAGTTGTGCAGAGCCAAAGGTCCCTCCTGAGCCTCCTTTTCTCCAGGCTGAGCCCCTTTCCCAGCTCCTGGTGCTCCAGCCCCTTCCCAGCTCCATTCCCAGAAAAGGGAAGCCACCAGCATCTCAGGCTCTTTAAATAGGAGCCCAGCCACAAGAAAGAAGTGACCTGACACCCTTTGCTGGTCATACACAAAATCCCACAAAATCCAGTTTTGTGCCTCACAAGAAGAATTTCTCTGAACCTGAGGGGATTCACCATCAGGACAACAGCGTGGGGTGTTTGGACACAAAAATCATTTATATATGCTGCAGTATATTTTCAATAAGATCTTTATTGCAGTGACAGAAAATGAGGTAGACAAGGTGTCTTGGTGTACCATGATGTTGTCATGAGTGGTTCACTTGCAGGGTGCAAAGCCAGAGTAAGAACTGAGCCCATAGACAGCTCTCCCCTCCCAAAATGTTCCAAGGGGATTTTTGGCTGTGGAGTTCAGGCTGAGAACAAGAAGCATGTGTTCTCCCCGAGCTGAGCTGGCTCTGTTGGCAAAACTGTTACCAAACATCTCACAAAACTACAGAGTGGGTTGAACTTCCCAGGTTTTACATTTATAAGGAAAAGCAGTCAAGTATTTTTTTTTTTTCCCCACCAGCAACAGATTGCACCGAATCCGAATTAGGTGGCTGCCATCTGCTTTCACACAGGCTTGGAAAACAGGCCAGCCCTCCTCAGCATGGGTGGGGAGGGTGCTGGGGAGTGTTTACAACTCTGTGTTTACAGGATTTGGGATTAATGTGCTGTTTTCTTTTTCTGAGACAGAGTAAAATTGAATTAGGCTTTGAGCGAAACACTGAGCGCCGCTCGCTTTCAGCAGCGCGGTGTAATTTAGAAAAATGAGCTGCTCAAATCATTCTCTACCAAAACATTCTGACCTCACCCAATTCAGTTTGGTAGCATCAGTTTTGACAACTTTTCTGCTTTCAGTGCACTGAACTGACTCAGGTGATACTTTCTGGAGTCTCAGTGGTGAAGCAGAACCCCTCAGAATTTTGGGAGAAAAAGGATAATAAAGTTTTATGGACTGTTAGGTTGGATAACTGTGATTTTCAGAGTAGGATGTCCGTGTCATAATCCCTAGAAGCATTCTAAAAGTGAATGATGACAGTTGAGGACATGGTTTAGTGGTGAACATGGTGGTGCTGCTGGGTTGGTGGTGGTTGGACATGGTGATCTCAGAGGTCTCTTCCAGCCAGGCTCTGTGATTTTATGATTCTGTGACTCAGACATCCCAGAGTCAATAAATCACAGGGTTACTTGACCTTGTCCCCCTGTCAGGGCAGCTTGTGTTTAAACCATGCAGGTACATCTTCCAATTTTAGTCTTATTTAAAAAAGTGACAGCGTGGAAAAACGATATTAACACTGAAGTCAGGGTCAGCCAGGTCCTGGAACAAACACCTTTGGGAACACACCAGGGCTCGTGCCAGGCTTCTGGTGTCCCACATCCCTGGCTGCCCCTCATTCTTGGGCTTCTGGGGGTGACACTGAGCTGCCAGGGGTGAATTTTGGGTGGTGACCCCATCAGTGCAGATAGCTGAAGCTGTCACTCTGTGTGCAGAGTGCCTTGGGAAGCCAAGGGAAAACCAAACCTGAATTCCAGCGGTGTGACCCACAATGGATAAGGATATTCCTGTAAGGAGCAGTTCCCTGCCTGGTTATTTCACTTGACTTGGCTGATTTAACCGATTTCCCCTGATTTCACACACAGGGGCTTGGCTTAAGCTTTTCTCAGCTGTGGGGATGAATCAAAGAGCTCCATGGCAGCAGGTGGGCTGGAGAGAGATCTTGATACCAGTGGAGGTGCAGACACAGTGAACGGAATTTTTGGATGGTTCATTTATTGGGCATTTCCGTGCCTGGTTTTAGTGTCTGATGTGACACTGCAGTTTCCAGGTGCTGTTCAGAGGAGAGCTGAGCAGCTCCAGCACACACTGAAAGCAGCATTTGCACAAGGCACGAGACTACAGAACATCTGTATTTGGGTTTACTTTAGTTTTTAGCTTGAAATCTTCAGCTGGATCAGCCTTTCCACTACAGCTCATTTATGCTGCTGTTGGAGAAGTATAATTTATTCTCATATTTGCACTGCCAGGGTGGTTTTAAGTGGGAAGTGAGATTCAGACCTTCAATTTTCTGGTGGTTTCTTTGTGTTTTGATGACAGATGAACAGCTGGATGCAGTAGCCTTTAACCAAGCCCCAGAGCATCCCTTCATTGCTGTTAATTCACAGCAGAGCCTGCGAGACCTGTTGCAAATAAGTCATGGGAGGATAAAGCAAAGCAAAGCTTGTTGTGTCTCAGGGCTGCTTTGTTCTTTCATTTGATAATTATGGTTTTGGTTTTAATTATTTAAGCTGTTGTATTCTGTGTTGTGTCACCCTGGGTTTGTGCACTGCTGTGGGTGGGACAGCTCAGGAACAGAGAGAGGGAACACACTCAGATTTACTCGTGTGACCTTTGGGCACGGAGCAGGGTTGATAAATCTCTGCTGACAAGCACAGAGGCATCACCACTCAGAATTTCCAAATGTGGAACAGCAGCAATTAGGGAAGAGTGAGTTTGTATTGCCAGAGCTGGGAATTTATTTAAGGGAAGATGGATTCGGTGTGAGGTGTTGATGAAGAACGTTTTGTTTTTGCCTGGTTCCTGAAAAGCACTTTTTAATAAATTGCTGATCTTTGGAGACCTGTAAGAAATACCACGGATTGCCTTTTATCAGCCTATAATGTGCTTTCATCACTCCAGAGAAGGATGTGAGAGTGATGCTGAGTTGGTCCCTGGAGAAAGGCAGGAGACACTGCTGAACAGCTCTGGAGTTACAGCTGCAGCGAGTCTGCGTTGAAATGGAGCTTAAATTTCCTCGTTAGCACAAATATCTCTCTAACCTTATCACCAAAGTGCTGCTGCTCGTTTCTCACACACAGAATTACTCTTCTGTAATGCTACAAGTAATTTACCTCAGTAATACTGAGTCAAAAACAACTCCTGTCTCAGCTGTTATGATTTATTGCTTCTTGAGGCTCTTAAGATTGAAATGGCTTTTCCAGCCTTGAAACTCTGAAATGCCTAAATATTATACTCTGCATTTACTGCAAGGCAAAATCTGTGTGGATTTGATGGCATCGAGATAATCAAGATGAGATGCTGGATGGCCATTTTGCAAACATTTCCTGAGAATAACATCAAAAAGTACCAGATGTTAAAAGTGTTGTAACACTGCTGTATTTCTTGGAATCACAGAATGGTTTGGGTTGGAAGGGACCTTAAAACTTATTTTGTTCCAACCTCCTGCCATGGGCAGGGACACTTTCCACTATCCCAGGGTGTTCCAAGCCCCTGCCAGCACACCCTGTGACCTGCCAGCTCAGGGGTTCACCACTCTGCACCCATATTTTATTTTAACATTTTAGTTTCTATGGCTGAATGGAGCTGAATTGGAGTTTGCCTCCAAGGCCAGTTTGTTCCCCTCCTCCTTCCAGTGCTCAGCTTAGCAGGGTTTAAAAACTGCTGACGTTGTTTTAAGGGCTGATTTTTGGGTCGGGCCTTTCGTAAGCGCAGCAGGGGGAGGATATTGTTGGAAATCAGGGGAACAGAAGGGTTGATGTGGCTCCAGACTGGAGGGAAGGGTGCTCCACTGCTGGAGAATAACACTCACTTGGAGGTGCTTCTCCTGCCCCTCCTGCAGAGGCACTCCAGCCCACTCCAGCTCCCTGGATGAGGGATATTATTGGGAAAAAAAAATGGGAGGGGCTTTGTAACAGGGCTGGGGGCAAAAGTCATAGAATCAGAGAATGGTTTGGGTTGGAGGGGACCTTAGGGATCATCACATTCCCACCCTCTGCCATGGGCAGGGACACCTTCCACCATCCCAGGCTGCTCCAAGCCCCATCCAGCCTGACCCTGGACACTGCCAGGGATCCAGGGGCAGCCACAGCTTCTCTGGGCACCCTGTGCCAGGGCCTCACCACCCTGACAGGGAACAATTCCTTCCCAATATCCCATCCATCCCTGCCATCTTTCAGCTTGAAACCATTTTCTCTTGTCCTGTCCCTCCATCCCTTGTCCCCAGTCCCTCTCCAGCTCTCCTGGAGCCCCTTTAGGCACTGGAAGGGGCTCTGAGCTCTCCCTGGATCCTTCTCCAGGTGAGCACCCCCAGCTCTCCCAGCCTGTCACAGCGGAGCTCCAGCCCTCTGAAGTGACTTGCTTAAATGGTCACTGAAACACCCAGGATGCTGGGGGAGAAAATGAATGGCAGAACTTTTTAAAAAAATTTCAGGGGGACCACAGAGGAGCTTATTCTATTCCCATGTGGTCACACCTCAGCGAGGATTTATTTTTTCCCCCCAGGTGTAAAAGCAGGAGTTGTGTGAGCACCGATCATTCAGGTGAGTGCATTACAAACACTCCCCTAATTTAGCACATGCTGAAATAACCCAGGCCAGTTAAATGCATGGTATTGCTGAGAATCTTTATGTTTGAGCACACTGCAAAAGCAGTGGGTTCTCTTGTTGAAGAGCCTCAACAAAGGAGGGCAGTTATGTGCTCAGAGTCGCTCCAAGCAGCGAACACAAAAATACCTCGGAGCAGCAGTGAATGGCGTGCCTGGGAAAAGCAGGGCAAGTGCTCTGCCTTTGTGGTCTGGAGCCCTGTCCTCACCAGGTCGTGTCAGGCAAGAGCTGCTGGCACAGGGAGAACCTCCAGGACAGCTTTTTAGAAGGGCACAAAGTGAAAAATGAATGAGGAGAATGATTCACCCGGCTCTCCCTGGCAAGCAGGACCAGGGCCCTCTGCGTGAGGACAGAGGCGGCTTTGGGTTTGATTTTGGCAACCACGAAAAGGTAAAACAGCATCTGGTTTGTGGTTTTGGAGGTCAAAGCCAGCGTGCCTGAGTGTGACTCCACTCCTCATCCCACAGCATGCAGGCTCTGCTTGTGTTCTCATGGGGGATTTCCCTGCATCCCACACAAAACTTGAATATTCTGAGACCCTGGACCGCTTCCATCCCTTGGCATCGTAACATTGCAACAAGCACCAATTTTCTTGTTTCTCTCCCGTGCAATTGAAGAGTTGAAATCTGTGATGAATATATTAACATTCATTGAATTATAGAACAGATATTTAGCATTTTTCCTGAAGGATCCTAAAATGCTTTGCAGACACTTTCATGTATCACTACACAAATGCAGCTGCTTTTGCTTCATGCTTAGATTTAATTTGAGATGAAGGGAGAGAATTTGCTCTCTTATATCACAGAATTGCAGAATGGTTTGGGTTGGAAGGGACCTTGAAGCTCATCTGATTCCAAACCCTGCCATGGGCAGGGAACTTTCCACTGTCCCAGGTTGCTCCAAGCCCTGTCCAGCCTGGCCTTGGACACTTCCAGGGATCCAGGGGCAGCCACAGCTTCTCTGGGAAACCTGTACCAGGCCCTCACCATGCTCACAATGAAAAATTTTTTCCTAATATCCCATTCTAAACCTATACTCTGCACAGTGCTTTTTACAGGAGGACACATGATGAGTATGAGCAGAGAATTTTGTTGCATAAACCCAAATTTTTTCCTAATATCCCATTCTAAACCTATACTCTGCACAGTGCTTTTTACAGGAGGACACATGATGAGTATGAGCAGAGAATTTTGTTGCATAAACCCAGATTACAAGTGCATCCAACGCCCCTCTAACACTTCTGGTGGCCTCAGGCTGAGAGGTGAGCTTTGCTGAATCCAGTCTGGCTGCACCACTGGAATTTGGAAGTGCAAGACCAGATCCACATATCTTTTCGGACCAGCTGGGTGCCCCACCATGCAGTCCTGTGTGTTTGCATCCTCCTTTTCTCCTGAAATGAAAAACCCTCCAAATATTCAGGGTAAAAGATGATGAAATATCTATTCTGAGGCTCATGAAGGCAGGGGAATTGGGTGTGGCTGCTTCCCCCACTCTCACAGCTCTTTCTCACTCCTGAGCCAAGATTCATTTCCATGAGAAAAATTAATTTCCCTGTGCTCTTCCCTCGTGGAAAATGGGGTTGTGAAGGGTCCCTGTAGCTCAGTTCTCCTGGAAAGCAGCTCCTGCCTTCCTTCTCCTCTTCCCACTGCTGCTCCTGTTGCCCCAGCCCTGAGCAGGGATTGTTAATCAAGGCCATAATCAGCCTCTTGCAGGTCTGTTGTTTTCCAGACTGGTGCTCCCTGCTTTCCACTTCCTGTGATTTTTTTTTTTCCTGTCTCTAGCAAAGCTGCATTCATTTGAAAGCTCCTGTTCCATCTTCCCCTTTCTTTAAGATGTATTTGTGCATTTTTTTTCCTCTTTTGTAATCAAAACAATCTCTAAGCCCTGCCAGGATCAAGATCTCTCTGGGTGATTTCAAATGCACTGTGAGAAAGATCTGGACCTGAAGAGACCTAACTTGTAAAATGCACTCAGTGAAAACCCTTCAAATTCAAAAGCTGCTTCCAGTGTCCATGTTGGATGTTAAAGAGGCTGGATTCCAGGCTGGAAAGGGTCAAACACCACTTGTAGAGCGTTGGAGCAGCTGAAGTTGTTCTTAGTCCACAGACAGCAGGAGAGTGGTAACATCTGGAGAGTCTGGCATGGATTGCCCAGAGAAGCTGTGGCTGCTCCAGGAACCCTGGAAGTGTCCAAGGCCAGGCTGGACAGGGCTTGGAGCAACCTGGGATAGTGGGAGGTGTCCCTGCCCATGGCAGGAGGTGGCACTCGATCTTTAAGATCCCTTCCATCCCAATCCATTCTATCATTCCATGATTGGTGGCAGAGTGAGCTCCAGAATGCAGTTAAAGGTGGCTGAGACTCCAAAATATCTGAGGCATAAGGGGAAAAATCAAGTTTGTGACACCCCAGGAGGCTTGGGATAACCCTGAAGTTTTCTGATGGATGCCTGTGTCTCCTGCAGCTCCTATGGAATGATAACAGAGAGAGAAGAGATCACAGGGAGAAGAAGGAGGCCATAAAGTAATTGGACCATGGTCCCAGCACCTTCCACCTCTAGGCAAATCATTCACTAATTTTTAGCTTCAAATGTCACTTACTTTGCAGCCTGCTGCACTTCATGAAAGCTGCTGTTGAGCAATCCCAGTTTTCTTCACAGCTCCCAAATTTTGTAAACACTGTCAGTACAAAAGGCAAAGCTACTGGAAAGGTTTCTTCCCAAAGTGACTGTGGGAGTTAATTAACATTTAATGACTTGGCTTTGCTTAATTTGGGCTGATCTTGTCTGAGTGTGAGACAGGGGGCAGATCCTGATGGGGTGGTGCTGATGTGTCATTTGAGAACAGAAATGTGGCCCCGATGTCCTGGGATATGGTGACTTTCAAGATGGTTTTAACTGTTCCCAGCCCTCACTGAGCTTTTTTGGGGACAGTTTGGACACTTTCACGTCACCATTTCATTGAAGAGCGTTGTAATTATTAACATCCAGTTCTGATACCTAAAGGAAGAGTTCCTTTGAGGCTGGAATTTGTGTATTGGAGACAGATGGGTGAACTGCTGAAGATAATCAGAGGTCAGCTGGTTAAGCCTTATTTTTTTGAATAGCCTTGTTGGGGTTAGAGAGTGCTTTCTTAAAGCGTATTTACTGCATAATCTGTGCAGATGAGTGTAAGAGAGCCTTTGAAGGAATTAGTGAAATTCAGCTGAGATTGCTTTGCATTCAGGCAGTAGAGAGCTGCTGAAAAACCCAAATGGCTGAAGGATCCTCCTCTGGTGACCCTAAAAACACATTTAAACCTCCTTTTCCACCTGCCAGCCTGATCTGTGACCTCACCACGGCCTGACAAAGTGGAGTTCTTGTGAAATGTGCTTCAGCTTTTAAAAGGGGGTAGTTAAGATCACTTTTGCTCCAGAAGAATGATAGGAAAATGCTGACACTCCTCATTTTTTGAAGGAAAAATCCATATGCCACAGCCTTGTGTGAACAAATGTGGTGTCTGGGCCGGATGGACAGAGTTAGCTGGGCAGTGATGAGTCTGCTCACAGGAAGAATCTGCATCAAAATGTGAAGTGATGGAAGGTGGAGAAATCATGCTGGAAAAATAGCAATTTATTGGGAGTGTTCCCACAGCTAATGCTGGGATCATCATCCTCTCAATGTGCCAGTGACATGGAGTGCAGTGTCCCAGCAGGGCAGCACTTCCAGTCTGTCTGTCTGTCTGTCTGTCTGTCTGGAAAACCCTGAGGCATCTCTGACAGAGCCACAGAGGCGCTGATTTACTCCTTACCTCTGCTGGGTAGGAGCAAGTGGCAAATTAATTGGGGCTTGGTGCAGTAGCTTGTGCTAAATCTTCCTTCAGAAAAAGGTTTCAGGTTTTTAGGTGTCAGGACAGGCTTAGAAGGAGCAATTTCAGCAGGTGCTGGTGCCTCTGAGGCTTTCTCTCTGAGGTGGTGTGGGAGAAGGGTTTTTTTCATTCCTCACCCATGGAATAATTGTAAAACTTAAAGAAGAATTTAAACCATCCCATGCATGGGATGTTTGGGATGTTTGTCCCAGTGTGGGACAGCTTTGTGGATCTGTGCAAGGGGTTGAATCATGTCCTGAAGAAAGCAAATGGACAGGAAGGATTTAACTCAGTTTTCCTCTAAAGGTGATGCTGCCAGAGGTGCTCAGAAGTGTTGGATGCAGCAGGATCTGCTGGAAGCAGGCAGACCTGCACAGCAGCTGTCCCGTGGCTCAGGGTGAGGCTGCACAGCTGTCCCCATTGCTGGCTCCACAGCAAATCTGACATCCTGCTGCTGTTTATTTTTCCCAACATGAAAACATAAAATATCCCATGAAGACAGGCTGGGAGCACTCGGAGTGTTCAGTCTGAGCATGATCCAAGGAGACCTCAGAGCCCCTTTCAGGGCCTAAAGGAGCTTCAAGAGAGCTGGAGAGGGACCTGGGACAAGGGATGGAGAGACAGGACACAGGGAATGGCTTAAACTGAAAGGGAGTAGATTTAGATTAGAGATTTTAGGAAGGAATTGTTCCCTGTGAGGGTGGGCAGGCCCTGGCACAGGGTGCCCAGAGAAGCTGTGGCTGCTCCTGGATCCCTGGAAGCATCCAAGGCCAGGCTGGACAGGGCTTGGAGCAACCTGGGATAGAGGAAGGTGTCCCTGCCCATGGCAGAGGTTTGGAGCTGGATGGTCTTTAAGGCCCCTTCCATCCAAACCATTCTGTGATTCCATGATTCCAGATGTGGCTGTAGCCACCACTTCATTAACATTCTCATCTGTTTCAACTTCCAAGGGTGGTGTCCCTGCTGAGCACTCCCAGAAAGTTTCAGGAAGCAGAAGCAGAGACTTTGTGCACAGCCAGAGAAGATGAAGCAGTCTCCATCCATCATCTCTGCACATTGGCTCGGGGTTTCTGGGCCATTTGTGGCCCTGCTTGTTTTCCCCTGCTGCCAGATTTAAATTCCAGCCTTTGGAGCAGTGGATAATCCAGCCTGTGCATGGAGTTACACGGTCAGGAGGAAAACAGAGCTGCCAGCAGGATTTCAGCAGTTTTTAGCCATGGATCTTCCAACCTCAGAGTGTGGTCCTGTTGCAGGAGGTGTTCCTGTTTTCCCTGACATCCTCCACTGCTGGCTCGTTCCAGGGACAGGTTTGCAGGGCATTCCTGTTCTAACAGGGCATCCTGAAGAGCTGTGTTTCCCTCAGTGTTCTCAGGATCTCCTTATTCTGAATCCTCATAATGAGTGACCAAAAAACAACACAAACCCTAAGTGCTGGTTTGTGTTTACTGTTTGTTATCCTGAAATTCCTTGCTGGGGTACTGCTGCTGGATCCCACTCTGAAAAATGCTCTAATGCCAACAGTGAGCAGCTAACTTTGTCCTTTGTAAATTTAATTTAGACTTTCAAAGGGCCCTCTCATGACCTCACGAGTTTAGGGGAAGCTCTGTGAGTGTTTTCCCTGTCACTGTTCCCAACTCAGGTTTATCAGCAATCTTTCCCAGATTTTCCATAAAAGCACTGATGCCCTAGTGTATAATACTCAAGTTAAATCCAGCTGTATTAATGTCTTATCTGATTTCTCATGCTCAATCTTGGTACCTAGAAGAGAACAGGATGACCTCCCTCTAAAAGGAGTATTCATGCCATGAGAAGGAGTACAGATTACACTTTAATTTTAACTTCTGAAGCACCAATCTCTGCTCATGGAATTGGTCTGTTACTGCTCCCCAGGGCACTCTGTGAACTTGTAATGGAGCCCCTGGACATAAATAAATGCTTTAAGCAGTTTAGCTGAAAGTATGGATCCTCACCTTTCTCCTTTTCCCTCCTCTGTCTCCGTTCCTGCCTCCTGCCTGGCACTGCAGTGATTTGAAGGGGTTTGTATCTTATTTCCACGTGGCTGCCTTGGAGATCTTTTCAACCAACTTCCCTCTGGACTCTCTACAAACATTAAAAGATGTTTGAAATTACTCAACCTCAACGGTGCTTGAAATTGAGCCATGTTCTGTTGTGTCAACAAAGTGCTGCAAGTGCTGATGGTAGAGGGCAGAATAAAGGTTTCCAGTTCTGGTGCTGCTGCCCACAAAATTCTCTTATTAAGTGATGTTTCCCCACCTGGGAGCTCAGATGTGCTGCTCTGGTTGCTTATTTGTCCATCTTCCTTTATTTTATTTAGATTCTATAATCAGTGAACAGGTTGAAACAGTTCTGCTGCAGGACTTGCACCTCCTGCCATGGCCATGTCCTGCCATGGACACCTTCTGCTGTCCCAGGTTGATCCAAGCCCTGTCCAGCCTGGCCTTGGACACTTCCAGGGATCCAGGGACAGCCACAGCTTCTCTGGGCACCCTGTGCCAGGGCCTCCCCACCCTCACAGGGAACAATTTCCTCCTAATGTCCCATCTAAATCTCTCTTCCTTCTCCCCCTTTGTCCCATCACTTATCAGCCCATGTAAAAAGTCACTCTCTCGTTCCTTCCCTGCTTGTTTTGTGTGCTTGGATGTACTGTGAAACTGCTTGGATAAGAATTAAGGGCTTTGTGGGTTATTGCAAATTTGTGATATTACTTGGAGTCTGAATAATTTCAGTGCCCTACTTGGCAGTGCTGTGTTCTTTATTAGAGCAGAACGTTTCCGAGGTGGAAGAGTATTTCCTCTTCCTCATACTTGTGTTGCACATGAAATACATGGAACAGGAGCAGTGAAGTGTTATTTGTCCAGTTTTGGTCCCAGATGATGTCGTCCCTGAGCCTCTGCTCTGCAGCCAGGCTGGGAGAGCTGGGAATGTCCAGCCTGGAGAGGAGAAGTCTCCAGGGGGACCTCAGAGACCCTGCCAGGCCTAAAGGGGCTCCAGGAGAGCTGGAGAGGGACTGGGGACAAGGGATGGAGGGACAGGACACAGGGAATGGCTTCCCACTGCCAGAGGACAGGGATGGATGGGATATTGGGATGGAATTGTTCCCTGGGAGGGTGGGCAGGCCCTGGCACAGGGTGCCCAGAGAAGCTGTGGCTGCCCTTGGATCCCTGGGAGTGTCCAAGGCCAGGCTGGATGGGGCTTGGATCAGCTGTGTCTGTTGAGTTGTTTCCCTCCCCTTGGCAGGATTTGGAGATGATATCTAAGTTCCCTTCCATCCCAGACCATGCTGTGTTCCTGGTGTCAAATGGAAAACCTTCATTTTGGCAACGCTGCATTTCAGCGGGTGCAGCACAGGCTCTGTGTCTGTTCTGGCTCAGGGTTTCCTCATTCCTGCAGCAGCTTTGATATTTTGCAGTAAATTCCTGGTCACAGCCCCCTGTCATCTGGTGTCTGAGGGCATCCTTTAAGCAGAGGTGAGGACTGAGTTTATTTTTCAGTTCAGAGAGTGTCTGCACTCGGTGAGCAATGTGCTCTGCTGGTGCTGGATCAGACGAAAAAATCCCTTCTCCGCTGGTCCCACCTGCCAGGGAAAGCAGCAAATTTCCCTCTGTCTGAGGTCAAAATAAGCAAAATATTTCAAGCACCTGTGATTCCATGGCCAAGTCCTATCATAGCACTGGAGCTGCAGATTCCACAGGGGGAGGTTTTGTTGTTTTCCATTTGGGATATCCCAGGAGCAATGCTGTGAGTGCCAGACCTAACAAAGCCTGGTGTCCTGCGGTTTCTGTCTCGCAGTCGGCTGCTCTGGGACCCAGGGGGGAATGGCAGAGAATTGGTGGAAGCTTTGTGTGCCATTTAAAGGGCTTTTTACTGTGCACATCCTTTGGTGCCTGAGAAGGGAGAGGTTCACACTTCCTTTTTTCCCCAAGGATGAGCTTAGAGGAGGATCCACCACCCCCATTCAGCATCAGGGTGAACTTTTGAGGGATTTGGGGCCTTTTTGTTCCATAGGAATTCGGGGTCTAGAGGGGAAGTTCTGTGAGGAGCAGCTGAAGGAGCTGGGGGGCTCAGCCTAGAGAAAAGGAGGCTTGGGGGGATCTTCTTGCTGATGGAGGAGACCTCCCCCAAAATTTTCCTGTTTCTCCTGCCACTTTTTGGAGAGAGGAGATAGACTGGAAATCCCAGAGGATGTGTGGATGTGGGAAGCTGAATGAAAGGGATGTCTTAGGAGGACTGAAAAAAAGTGGGAGACTTCAAGTGAGAACGTGGGAAGGAATGCTGGCTTGGCTTTGTGAGGAGGTTGTAAGTCTTAAATATTTGAGTTCCCAGAAGATGTTTGAGGCTAAAATAAAAAGGGAAAAGAACAGTATGGCAAGTACCTGGTACCACTGGCTTCTGAGCACATGCCCAGTGTCCCAGGGGAGATGATTCCTGCTGAAAGGGGGGAAGTTTGCAAAAGCTTTGGAAGCAGTAAAATAATGCATTGAAATGTTTGTCAAAGGACAGCAAGAGTCACTCCTCTAACAATTGCAGGGATTCGGGAGAAACTTCCAAATGCAGCTTTGAAGAGTCACCAGAAGTATTTAGGAGAGCAAGTGACTGACCCTGGAGGTTTGGGCATATAAAATGTTTGTGCTCCAGACACAGATCCCTATGCAGGGGTCCGTGTGCATCTCTGCCTATTTTGAAAATTATCCATTATTTTCAATAATTATCAAAATGATTTTCTATGTGTCTGTCACTGTCTAAAAATGGGATGTAAGGAGCTTGAGGAGCTTAGGTACCTTTTGCCATGTGACAGTGTCGTTCCTGGTATGTGAGGATCATGGAATCACGGAATATCCTGAGTTCAGAGGGATCCATCAGGATCACTGATCCGACCCCTGGCCCTGCACAGGCACCCCAACAATCCACCCTGTGCATCCCTGAGAGCGTTGTCCAAACTCTCCTGGAGCTCCCTGGAGCTGTGACCATTCCCTGGGGAGCTGTTCCAGTGTCCACCCTCCCTCTGAGGGGAGAAGGGAAGCTCAGTGGTACCCACAGCTGTAACTTTGTGGTTTCCAAAGAGCTTTGAACACTCCCAGCTGCTGAGCTCCCTCTCTCCCTGTGCCATCCCTGCTTGGAACGTGGCATTCATCTGAAGTATTCATTAAGATGGGGAATTATTTGCATATTATTAGCATTATTACATGGAAATAAAGCTGCTGCTGGTTCTTCCCTCCCTCCATGTATCTTTCATCACCCGCCTTTATAAGGCTCTGAATCCTGTTTGTTGTGTGACAAACTGGGCTGATAAATCTCGTTACTCACTTCAATGGCTGGGAGACTCACTGCACATTACTGAATTTGGTGAATTATGTAATAAATGCATAATTAAAATTAAACCCAGAGCCTCTCGTGGAACCTCAGAAAATGCTGTTCATGATGAATTATAGAGAAACGTACATGGGTATTAAAATTTAAGCCTAATTATTTGGATTTATTTTTAATCAATATTTAATACGCTACCTATAAGTTCCTGCAGACCCACAGCAAATCTGTTGTTGTGGCTTTGCTGGAAAGCACAGAAGGTGTCTGTGCATGTGTAGAGTGAGGTGTTTGTTTTCATGGGGCTCCATATCTTAATATTTGCTTACAGAGAGGAAAACTCCGCTGAGCACCACGTGCTCGAAAGTTTTTTCAGCCACAGGAAATGTCTCTGAGGAGTTGGGTTTTTCCCAAGTCTTTCCCCACTTGATCACCTTTGAATATTGCCCAGAGAAGCTGTGGCTGCCCCATCCCTGGAATTATTCAAGGCCAGGGTGGATGGGATTTGGAACAACCTGGGGTTATGGAAGGTGTCCCTGCCTGTGGCAGGGAGTCAGAACAAATTGACCTTTAAGGTCTCTTCCAACCCAAACCATTCTGTGATTGTGGTTTACTGCAGGAGAATCCTGATAATATGAAATAATTTACTCAAATAAAGCACTGCTTGGTTGCTCACTCATCAAATTGATATTAAAATAAACTGAAAATCTTTCCCCCAGTGAATTTCTGCCCTCTTAGTTCTTACTTAAAGGCGGCCGCCGCCAGGTTTAAACTTGAGATGTGCTAAAAACTTCCTCTCTCTGTGCTTAAAATGGGTTTTAGAGATATTTTCCTTGGAAAGAGAAGTGATGTTTTTCAGGCAAACAGCCTGCAAGTTTAATTTTGAAAGGTTTGTCTCTTAAGTAGCAAATTGAATAGAAGGGATTTGATTCCCCTAAATCCCCGATTCTAGAGAAAGCAGCTTGAGATCTCAGTAAGAGAATTAACACATGGGTTAAACTTACAATAAGAAGCAGGACTTGGAAAATGCCTATTCAGATGCCGTTAAGGAAATAATAGGATTAGTTCTTGTCGTGTCAGTGTGGATTCCTCAAAGTGGGGGCTGTGCTGACACACAGCCGGGCTGTGTCGCTGGTCTGGCCGTGAAATTGGGGACAATGACAATAAAGATGACTCTTCTAGGAGACAAATTCCTCTGAATGTTTAAGCCTGTGCTTGTGTACATACACAGGACAGGTAATTCAGGATGACAAAGGAGCCCCTAATAATCTCCCTCCCTCCCCAGATGTGCTGTTGGTGGTTGAGGGGATGGTAATTGCAGCAGGGTGAAAAAAGTCAGGACTACACCATGAGTTCCTGTAAGCAGATTGCTGTTCATTTCTATCATCTGTTGTAAACACAATGTGGTTTTTTACCTGTTATTTTCATCCCTTTATTCCAATGTATATATATTTTAATGTATATACATGATACCCATCGTTTAAGATAAAGCACTTTTGTCCTTTGTTTATATTTATTTATTTGTTTTCACGGTTCATTACAATTCAGAGTCCTGCAAAAAAGCATTATTTTCATTCTATTGTGTTTTCCATTCCATAATCATCCATGTGTGTCTTTGTTTTTAGCTTAAACCAAAGAGAACGAAGCATTAAGGCAGAATTGGGGTTATTTGACATCACCTGATTCCATCATAGAAGGAGCTGTAGGAGACCAGCGCTCTGGAAAACTTCCAACAAAATGGTAATGAGTCAAAGAAAGGTTTCTGTTGTGCTGTCACTCTTCTGTCCTTGTCTTCAGACACAACTTCTGCTGCTTTGCAAAGCTCCTCTTTCCTTTTCTGTGAGGTTTCCTCTTGGAACTAGCCCTGGGTATCCCATAATTCCCCCAAAAATGCTTTGGGAGCAGAGGGGAGTTTAGGCAGCATTGTACAAAGCCAAAAATTGCATGAGGAGTTGTGGCTGTCCTGGAAGTGTCCAAGGCCAGGTTAGATGGGGCTTGGAGCAGCCTGGGATCATGGATGATGTCCCTGCCCATGGCAGGGGCTGGAACTGGATCATCTTTAGTGTCCCTTCCAACCCAAACCCTTCCCTGATTCTATAATTTTGTGATTCTATCATTCCATAGCTAAGAATAAAATAAAGTTTTGTGTTGACAGGTAATTGGCAAATGCACCAAATTTCTCAGTAAATTATCACCATAAAATTTATATATAATAACATAATAATATGATAATATAATAATACAATAATTCCATGAGTGGAGGAAACAAGGTGGGCACATTCTCAGGCTGATATTTCCCTGACAAAAAAAAAAAATAAAAAAAAAAGCCAAACAGCTTTACAGCTTGGTCTCTGACAGAGAGTATTTGCTGTGTTTTGGCACAGGATTTATTTAGGGGGTGTGTATGAAGCTTGGAGAGAGCTCTCTGCACATTTTGCAGTGGCAGCCGCTGACGCTGCCTCAAGTTGCAGCCAAGGCTGGGCTGGTTTCAGCTCCACGTGTGTTTTAGCTCAGTGTTACTCCATTCTGGAGTCTTTTTGTAAAGCTGAATGATCTCACAGATCTGGAGATCAGCAATATATTATCTTACTTAGCTTGCAATTCAGGATTTTAAGGAATTAATTAGAAAAGTTGTACTGAATGCACATGTGTATAATTGCATCAGGTTACTGTACCTATATTTTTCTTATCCTTGGACTGTTCTTGCTTGAAATCCTTCATTCTGCTCTGCTCTGAGCTGTTCCTTTCTTACTAACAGGAGTTGCTCTGCTTTAACAAAAAGTGCTTATCCCTATTATATGTCTTTTAAAATGTGTCCATTTAAATTAATATTTAACAGAGCAGAGACATGTCTGTGGTATAATGTATCCACTTATGGCTAATCGTTATTTGAGGTGATTGAGCCTCTCTTTGTACTTAATTTTTGTGCTTTTTATCCAGCAGAATCATTTGTAGATTTCAGTGTAAGAGCTGATTTACACCTCAAAGTAGACTATTTCTCCTGGAGCTCTGGGTTTATCAGTTACCAGCATCCTTTTAGCAGCACAAAGGGAGCGTGGAAGGATCTCATCCCAAACCCAAAATCCCAACTCCTGTCCTAGTTTAAGGTGTAGTTACCAATCTATTGATACCCACCTGTACAATTGCTTTCTTAAAGGCTTTGGAATATTTACACTGCTGGGATTTTTTATTGCAGCTGAGTTCATTTGTCTGTTCCTTCACTGAAAGAGTGCTCAGGCTCTGGAACAGGCTGCCCCTGGTGGAATCACTGTCCCTGGAGGGATTTCAAAGCCACCTGGATGTGGCACCTGGGGATGTGGTGGTGGAGCTCCATCACCTGAAAGATTTTTCCAACCTTAATGATTCAGTGATTTCAAGTGAGGGGCCCAGTCAGAGCTGCTGGTCTTGGCTCCCTCTCAGTCACTGCCACTGCCACGTGTCCTCTCCTACAAATCCAGACCTTTTGGCTTCTACTTTGACTGGGTTTACACCCCAGACACTGAACTTTCGGTGGGATGAGCTCTGCCACCCCATCAGGGATCCCTGAACATCCTCTGTTTTTATTTCATTATTTAAGCTTTAATTGATTGATAATGGTTTAGTTAAGATTTGAGCATTACTATTTATTTAATTTTATTCTTTTCTCTTTTTTTTGTTTTATAGGTGTGAAAGGTTTTTATGGGTGGTGAGATGTTCCAGTGCTTGGATCAATCTATTTCGTTTAATGTGGGAAGGAGAGGGGTTTTTTTTTATAATTTTTTTTTCTGTTGTTTGGTTGGGTTACTTTTAACTTTCTGGAATATTATGTCAGCAGAGCTGATCCAAGTACAGAGACAGAGAATCATGAAATCAGACTGGTTTGGGTTGGAGGGGGCTTTAAAACCCATCTTGTTCCACCCTTCTGCCATGGGCAGGGATACCTTGCACTATCTCAGGTTGCTCCAAGCCTCGTCCAACCTGGCCTTGGACGCTTCCAGGGATGAATGAAATGATTTTTAAGGTCCCTTCCAACCCAGTCCATCCTGATTTTCTAAAAGCTCATCAGAAATAACTGCACTCCCAGGACTTTTAACACGCTGTGTTCTCCCTCAGCCACTGCTGAACCCTCAGACAGAGCAGGGCTTTAACTCCCAGCCTGCTGTGTCTCCCGAGTTCAGACATCTCCGCAGAAGATTAAGCAAGTTAGAGAAATTAGCTTTGATCCCTTTCTGCCAGCATAGGATTATTCCACATCACACTGGGTTTGAAGTTCACGCCTAATCCAGTTTTACACGGCCTGGGGGACCGGGCTCCTCCCGGCTGCAGCCTCTGATTTAGTGGCACTTCCTTGATCCTGAGATTCAATTTGCATTCCCATTCCTGCATCCCATTCCTGCATCCCTTTCCATCCCTGGGATCTGCCTTCCCAGGGCAGATGGATCCTTACTCTCCTGGTGCTGTTTTGGGTGCTCACTAATACATTAATATGCATTGATGGATATTTAAACCACACCCTTGCAACCAGCTCAGGTGTCCTGTGTGGAGGTTTTCAAGCTGTAGGAACAGATTTACGTACAAAAACGCTTTGGAATGTCCAGCCTGGATCTTTGTACATGCAAACAACTGGTGTGAAGTGAGATTCCAAGAGCCACCTGTGCAGAACTGATGCTGATCATGGCAAAGTGGAGGGACCTGTCTCATTCTTCTGAGATTTAGTGCTCAGTCCTCAGGGGTCTTTTATCACACTACATTTTATTTATGATATTTGTAACCCCATAAGTTTTCTTCCTAATAAATGTGTTTTTCAGACCAAAAAAAAATCCTTGTCTGTGATCCTTTGCAATGCCTTTGTAGAGGCATTCAGCCTCCTGAACGTTTTCTCCTCAGACACACATCAGGAATAGCAGAGCATTCCAGCTGTTTGAAGTCCCCAAAGGATGCATTGAAAAGTGACAGCATGTTTTGGTGCACTGACAAAAGCTGGGTTTAGCACCTGCATCACTCCCAGGGATCTTTCAGAAAGCACTGGATAGGTCAGAAACGTGGTTTATACGCCAAAAATGGGGTTTAGAGGTAAGCATTACGATTTCAAGTTTCTAAGGGTGTGGCTGTATTTTAGTGGGAAGCCCAGGAGATCCCAGAATGGAATTCTCCTCCCTGCTCCTGCCCTGTGCCTTCCTTTCATACACACCTTATAACAGTATTTAATTTTTCTTCAAGAACACAGCATTCATAGGAGAGACTTTTTAACGCTCTTGTAGCATGGTTGGCAGAGAATACCCCTGTTTTTCCATGCTGAGTTGCTTGGATTGCCCTGCTCCTGCTTTTTCCTTCACTGGCAACAGCTCATTCAGAACCTAAATCCATCCCAGTGTTATTTAATCCTGGAGTCACAGAATGGCTTGGGTTGGAAGGGACCTTAAAAATCATCTTGTTCCAACCCCCTGCCATGGACAGGGAACCATCCTCCTCCCCCAAAGCTGTCCTTGGCAGAAAATCACCATTAATCCTGATGGGAACCAGCAATTCCAGGGATTTCTCAGCACCCCTGCAGCAAAGGTGTTTTGGAATTTTCCTCTCCCATCCTAACAAGGCTTTGACTATACCAGGAGCCCCCTCTACAAAAAAAAAATTAGATATTTTTTTTTTAAGCACATCAGTTCTGGAAGGTCTCAAGGCTGTCAGAGTGACTTATCTGCTCTCCTCTGGAAATGGCATTTCTGGAAGGCTGTGGCGGATGCTGCTCTGGCAGTCTGGGCTGAATCCTGCGGAAGGGCTTGAGGAGATCCATCAGATGCCCTACTTAATTTAAAATATTTAGAGTTTCTTTTTTTTTATTATTTTTGTTTTGTTCTCTTCACTGTAGTAAAATTATTTTTACGACCCTTTGGGTATTACCTGCTTTTATAAATCTTTCTATAATTAAATTTACAAATCCGCCTGTGAGCTGGTGATGTGTAAAACCTTGCAAACAGGACCTTTTGTGTGTTAACCTATATTTATGTTACTTTTATTCCTTCTGGCAGTAATTATCCTGGCTCTAGGCCTAGGATTAATCTATAAGATGCTGAACATGCTTGAATTTTTTTCCCCCCTTCTCTGTGGCAAACTCATCTTATGCAGAGCAGGGCATTTTTGAAACTGCTTCCTACGAAGTGGTTTCAGTGCTGCCCCTCCTAAGTGATCCACAGGAGGAGCCATGGCTGGGGTGAATTGATCCTGGGCCGTGGCTGTGGGAAAGGGAAGTGATTCAGCCTGGGTGAGTTTGGTGCTGGGCTGTTCTGAGCCTGATGATGCAGCTTTGGATGCCTGGCCAAGGGAATGTCACTGTCCCTGCCCTGCAGGACTGGGGGGACAGACTGGGACAGGGCTGGGGGTGCTTTGAAAGCTGGACAGGGGCTCCAGCTCTGGTCTGGTGGGGCTGGAACCTCTGTGCCATGGACAACAGACAGCTGAACAAGAGCCAGGTGTGCCTAGGTGGCCAAAAAGGCCAATGGCCCATGAGCTGTCCCATGAAATGTGTGTGCAGCAGCAGCAGGGCAGTGCCTGTCCCCTGTGCTGGCACTGCTGGGACACCTCCAGTGCTGGGGACAGCTCTGGGACCCTCAGAATGAAACATTGAGGAGCTGGAGCGTGTCCAGGGCAGGGAACAGAGCTGGGGAAGGGGCTGGAGCCCCAGGAGAGGCTGAGGGAGCTGGAAAGGGGCTCAGCCTGGAGAAAAGGAGGCTCAGGGGGCCCTTCTGGCTCTGCACAACTCCTGACAGGAGGGGACAGCCGGGGGGGTCGGGCTGTGCTGCCAGGGAACAGGGACAGGAGGAGAGGGAACAGCCTCTAGATCCCCAGGAGACATTAAGGTTGGATATCAGGAATAATTTGTTCACCAAGGGGCTGTCCTGCCCAGGGCAGTGGTGCAGTTCCCATCTCTGGAGGGATTTAGAAGCCCCATGGATGTGGCACTCGGGGACACAGATCAGTGATGGCCTCAGCAGTGCTGGGAAATGGAATCTTCCATGATTGTGTTATTTTGCCATGGCCTTGAGGTCAAGGCGCTGCAAGATCCTTAAAGAAATCATGGAGGGTTTGCACCCACCTTAGAATACCTCAGTGCAACATTTATTCATCCTCTTACCAAGAGTTCAGGGACATCAAAGAGAGGCACCAACAGTTTCTGGAGACAAGAAAATGTTTTTTTCTGGGTGTCATGTGAAACAAGCACAGCCCCAGGCATGGGCAATCCATAGATTTCCTACAGCTGGGGAAGGAAGTTCTGGTTCCCCCATCCCTAAAAACATTCGGGATCAGGTTGGGTGGATCTCTGAGCAGCCTCATCCGGTTGGAGATGTCACCACTCACTGCAGGGGGTTGGAAGGCCTTTAAAAGCCTTTTCCAACCCCAAATCCTCCCTGTCACATATCCTCTCCTCCTCCTCTTGGGCTGACAGGTGCTGACCAGACCTGCTCCATCCCTTCCTCTATCCCATCCTTCTCCCCACTGTGGGTGGATGAGGAAGGAGCTTGTGAGAAACTCAGCTGCAGCATCATCCTCTGGGGGGGTGGGTCATGGCTGAGCTGTCCTTGGGGACTGTCCCTTGGACATGGGAGCCATGTCCCAACACTGGTGGCCTCAACAGGTTCATAACTGGAAGCTTCAGCCTTCCTGGATTCCCAGATCGATGCAGCCCCGGGCTCTTTCCTGCTGTGTCAGAGGAGCTGCCGTGGGCCGTAGCAAACTTTGCCCATCGGGAATTTTTTCCTTAGAAAACCTTTCTGGAGTCATTGATTTGCAGCATGTCTGAGCCAAATTTAAGCATGGAGCCACAGAGATCTGAATTTAGCTGTGCTGGCTGTTTTCCCTGGGAGGAGGGATCACAGGGATGGATTTGATTGCCTGGGAAAATTAGTGTTGATTTCAGTGAAGAATATTTTATTACAGTGTTTGCATTGGCATTGTCTTCACAGGATAATGGCTGAGAGTTTCCTGTGTTTCCTGTGCTTGTGTGTATTTAATAATTTAATCTATTCCTTCTGAATGCTGGCTTGGACTAGAAAAGAAAAAAAAAAAAGCACTGGCTGCCTACTCTTAATATCCCATCATAAAATAAAATCACTAATCCCAAAGGTGGAGTTGCAATTAAAAAGAAAGAAAACCAGCGTTGAAAAGTATTGAAACTGAATAATATGGTGTAAAATAGACACTGCCTGTGGTGTTTGCTTCAGGTGCTGAAGATGCTGAGGTTGTAGTGCCTTGAAAAACTGGGATGCTGTTACAGGATCCCAGGATTGTTTGGGTGGGGAAAGACCTTGAAGCTGCTCTCATTCCACCCCCTGCCATGAGCAGGGACACTTTCCACTATCCCAGCTCCCTGGGGAGCCTGTTCAGTGCCCAAACACCCTCTGGGGAAGAGCCTTTTCCCAATATCCAGCCTCACCCTGTGCTGACACAGCTCCAGCCATTCCTGGGTCCTGTCCCTGCTCACAGAGAGCAGAAATCAGAGCTGCCCTTAATTAGAAGTGGAGGATCCAGCGTGGAGAATCCTTTCCCTCTTCCGTTTTACAAATATAAAATGACAAGTTGACCAAGATATTGGCCTTTAAACCTTTTTTTCTCCTGCATGAGCTGTCAAAATTCTCCCTCCAATCCCCTCGGGCACCATCTCCACACCAGGAAGGTTCCCCTGCCCTGAGGACCCAAACATTTGCTGCACATGTGGGGCACAGGAGAGCCAGGGAAGCTGTTCAACACCATCAGACAGCTCAGTCCACCTCAGTGTGGGATCTGGTTTGCAAAGATCAGGGCAGGTGAGAGTTGTTGCCACAAGTTGTGTCTCTGGGAGTCTCCCAAATTCCCTCTGGCTGCTTCCAGTGGAGGTGGGGAGCTCCAGGACAGGGCAGGAGTGCTCCAAGCTCCCCAGCTGGGTGCTTTAACCTGCCTGGCAGTTTTCCCTTCTCTCCCTTCCCAGGTATCACTTCAGGGCACAGGAAGTTTTGGATCAAGAGGAATTACCTTCAGACAGTAATGAAAGAGGCTGTGCTCAGGCTTGCTCATAAATGCAGCACTGGACCTGTTAAATCAGGCTGTGTCTGGCACTGGGGGACGAGTGCAATCTAATAAAGGTACTACAGGCACTCGAGTTTGGGCAATTAAAATGATAATGATATGCTGGAGCTAACGAGGCTGAAGTGAGGCTTTATGGGGGCCAGGGAGTGCATCCAGGTCTGCCCTGGCACAGAGAACCTGGGGCTGCCCCTGGATCCCTGGAAGTGTCCAAAGCCAGGCTGGACAGAGCTTGGAGCAGCCTGGGATAGTGGAAGGTGTCCCTGTCCAGGGCAGGGGAATTCAATCAGCTTTAAGGTCCCATTCAACCCAAACCATTCTGGGATTGTGTTTGCAGAGCTTCTGGTCTGAAGAAGAGAAATAAAAGGACTGAGAGGAGGGGAGGATTAATTATCACTTAAAGGTTATTGCATTTTTTATATAAGACCAGAGCCTCGAGTCATAGAACCATGGGATGGTCTGGGTGGGAAAGACCATCCAGTCCAACCCCCTGCACGGGCAGGGACACCTCCCACCCTCCCAGGTTGCTCCAGAGAGGAATCTTCCCTTTACAGCAGCATTTTCCTGGGTCAGGAGTAGCAGGCAGGCTGTGCTCCCTCTGAGCAGCTTCCCTGTAGGAGAGGAGCAGAGGAATCCCTGTGAGCCACCACTGTCATTTACTGCCTTCAGAGCTCTCCGTGGGCAGCACAAGGGCTCCTTTATGGCGTTGTGTTTACCAAAGCTGCCTGGAGGAGGTTATTTAAACTGCCGTGGTTTGAGCCATGCTCTTGACATAATTTTTCTCCATCTGTAGCTTAAATATCAGCCTCTTCTCTGAACTGAATGACTCTCATGGTTACTCAGATGCTTTCAAGGTGCAGTGGTTCCCTCTGTGAGCACCTGTGACATTTGGAGCTGCCCAATCTGCTACAGAAATCCAGCGTGTTCCAGGCTCTGTGTGGGAATCACAGCAGCTACAGGAGCACATGGAGACACTGGGGTTAGGCTGGATCTTCTCTATGAAACAATTTAAATTAGACATTAGGAATAATTTCTTCCCTGTGAGGGTGGGCAGGCCCTGGCACAGGGTGCCCAGAAAAGCTGTGGCTGTCCCTGGATCCCTGGAAGTGTCCAAGGCCAGGCTGGACAGGGCTTGGAGCACCCTGGGATAGTGGGAGGTGTCCCTGCCCATGGCAGGGGTGGAATGCAATAGTCCTTAATGTCCCTTCCAACCAATAGCTCCAATAAGTTGGTTTGCAAACTCCAAATGTGATCATTAAATGCACCTTCATTTGATGCAGGAACAGTTCCCCTGTGTGGTTCTGTGGCCACTAAAAAAGTGCTTTTTGTTTTCAAAAGGAAAAACCCAAACCTGGGGAGAAAGCCCCAGGATCAGCAGCTTTCAAAGCATCCTGCAGCTCTGTTTGTGTGTGAGCAGGAAGATTTCTGTCCACTCAAAAAAGCCAGGTTTTCTCAAATAAATAAACACCAATTCCTGAGGTAAAATTCTCAAAGGCTTCTAAGAGAACCAGCACTACTGGCTGGGGTGGCAGGAGGGAAAATTTCCTGGTGAAGATTCCTGATTCACTTTGAATCCCAATTCCACAGCTCCAGCCAAGCAGATAGAGTCATGAGGGTGTGTGGGACCTGGGAGTGGTGATGAAAACCAGCGTGGGCTCTCGCTGCCAAGAGCAGGGTTGGGATGCTCATCCTCTTGGAGGAGAGCTCCAAAGCACTTGGGAACACCTCAGATTCCTTCATTAGAGCACAGAGACACAGAATTGCTAAGGTTGGAAAAGGTCATCCAGTCCAACCATCACCCAGCACTGCCAAGGCCACATCCACATCTTCTTTATCCCTGCAGGGATGGGGACTCCAGCACTGCCCTGGGCAGCTGTGCCAGTGCCCTGCTACCCTTTCCATGAATAATTTTTGTTCCTGATATCCTAATATCCCATCAAAACTTCCCCAGCACAACTTGAGGCTGTTTCCCCTTTTCTCATCCCTTGTTCCCTGGGAGCAGAGCCCGACCTCCCGTGGCTGTCCCCTCCTGTCAGGGAGATGTGGAGATCCAGAAGGGCCCCCTGAGCCTCCTTTTCTCCAGGCTGAGCCCCTTTCCCAGCAGTGCTGGCTGAGGTGTTGGATTATGTCTGGATTTAGCAGCCTCCAGCTGAGTTTGCAGGAGTTCCCAGCCTGTGCCCCAGAGCCTGAGCAGCTGTCAGCGAGCTGCCAGGTGGATTTTGGTCCCTGTGGTGCCTTCACTTCCAGCATTTCCTCATTCTGAGGCCTCTGGGGACAATCTCACTCGCTAATGCAATTTGAGAGCCATCCCTCAGAGAAACTCTGTGGGAGTCCAGCACAGACTCGCTCCCACCTTTGCTGATCCCACTGCTTTTGCTTGTGCAAGAAGATCTGCTGTGCTCAGGTGTTTGTCCCCCATCTCTGCCCTGCACCAGAATGTTTTCCATGAGGAAATCCCATCAGGCGTGAAGAGCCCCGGCTGCCCCCAGCACCAGCACACCATCCATGGTCTGTCCTGCTGTGATCCCAGCTACATCCCAAAGGAACATCTCAGACACTGCCACATCCATGGTCTGTCCTGCTGTGATCCCAGCTACATCCCAAAGGAACATCTC
>NC_031770.1:110265270-110299186 GCF_001522545.3 Parus major
GTGATCCCAGCTACATCCCAAAGGAACATCTCAGACACTGCCACATCCATGGTCTGTCCTGCTGTGATCCCAGCTACATCCCAAAGGAACATCTCCACGGCACTGCCAGGCCAGGGAGCAGCTGAGGAGACCTCCCGGAGAGGGAGCTGTGTGTGAATTGAGGGGTCGGGTGAGGATAGGGAAGAGGCTCCGGCAGGCTGGGATTGTGTTCAGCTCCTCCCACGCCCACATGTGGGAGGCAGCTCCCGGGAAAAGCCACAGCAGCCTCCGCTGGCTGCAGGAAGATTTCACCACGAGCTGCAGTGGGAGGCTGGAGGGGAGGCTTGGATGTGGATACCTGTGTTTGGGTGGGCTGGGAATTACATCGGGGATAAAGCCCCATCCACAAAGCATCATCCATGCCTTGAGGAGCTGGCCCTGGATCCCTGGAAGTGTCCAAGGCCAGGTTGGACGGGGCTGGGACCAACCTGGGATAGTGGAAGGTGTTCTGCCCATGGCAGGGGGTGGAACTAAATGATTTATAAAGTCCTTTCCAACTCAAACCATTCCATGATTCCACGATGGATATAGATGGCAGAGCAGTGAGGTTTTCAGTGCAACGCAAGGAACATCCCATGAAAACCACTCCCATCCCATTACCTGTGCAGGCTCTCCAGGGTTTTGGGAGCCTCCCAGAGAGGGAGAGACGTGGGGGAAGCGAGTCCCAGGTGGGAGTGTGTTTTTGTACCAACACTGAACTCAAAAGGAGCTGTGAGTGCAGAGACAGCTGAGCGACGGCGCAGCCTCCACTTTCCTTTCACACCGGGAATTGTTTCCACTCAAAGGGCTGCTTTGCATTTTTATTTAATATGAATTTCCCTTTTAACGGTGTCACTCGTGACTCTGGGGTACAGCCTGTGATTCTTCACATCTGAGTACAAAAAGCCAGGCTGGGCATTGTGCTTTCCTGAGCTGGAAATTCCTGTCCTGAAATGAGTTTGTGGGCAGGAATGGCTTTTCCCACATTCCTGGAAGAATCAGCATTGGATAGAGGATAAAATACTTCCCTGGGTCCTGGGACATATGGATCTAGAATTGAGCTACCACTAACCCCCTGCTAAGTTTTTGGGGACAAGATCTGTTGCCTACCAGATGTTTGTGCTCTGTCTGGCACAGCAGGGCAGTCTGGGTGCTATTTTTGTAGCTGTGTTAAATAACTCTGTCTACAGGGTTTTGGAGGTAGGAGGGAAAGGTCTATCAGGGCCCTTCTAAGTGTGACTTGGTGGTTTATTCGTGCTCAGGCTCATGTAACACAGGAGACGTTGAGATCCCACAGCCTCATGTGTGGCTTCATCCATCCCCAGAGCTGCCTCTCTCCTGTGTCTGGTGCTGGGCAGGGCTCAGACAGGCTGGGAGAGCTGGAGAGCCTCCCTGGAAGCTCCAGGGAGACCTCAGAGCCCCTGGCAGTGATTAAAGGGGGTCCAGGAGAGCTGGAGAGAGACTGGGGACAAGGGATGGAGGGACAGGACACAGGGAATGGCTTCCCAGTGCCAGAGGGCAGGGATGGATGGGATATTGGGAAGGAATTGTTCCCTGGGAGGGTGGGGAGGCCCTGGCACAGGGTGCCCAGAGAAGCTGTGGCTGTTCCTGGATCCCTGGAAGTGTCCAAGGCCAGGTTGGACAGGGCTTGGAGCAGCCTGGGATAGTGGGAGGTGTCCCTGCCCATGGCAGGGGATGGAACTAAATGATTTATAAGGTCCCTTCTACCCAAACCATTTTAAGATTCCATGATTATTCTTAAATAAACTGTCTCCCATTGCAGGGATATGTTGGCTTTCTCCTAAATGTACGATTTATTTTAAATGGATATAATACATGAATCCATTTCAGCATCACTTCCACATTTTAGGTGGAAACTTTGAAACATTGAAGAACACCTGTTTGTTGATCCTGTCTATGTTTTGTGCCACCTTCTCTCCAACCCTTCTCCGCTTCCCTGTTTGTGGAGTTCCAAAGCACAGAGTTGGATATTGGGCAAGCACTGCCCTGCAGCCTAGAGTACCTTATTTTACTTAAAACCCACAGGCCTGGGATCCATCAAGCAGAGTCCTGAATGAAAACTCCATTAGGTGAAACCTTCATTAGGCGATGCCCCTGCTGGTGAACGCACCTCTAACAGGGAAAGGGACTGGCAAAAAGTCTCTCCTCCCATCCTGAGGCCAGTGTCCCACGCCACTTCCATCCACGACCTTCCTGCTCCCCTGTCCCACTTCACAGCTGGCCTCCAAATGGGAATAACAATGCCTCTGGTGGCTGTGGGGCTGTCACCATCCCCAGCCTCCGCAGCATTGGAGGGTGGATGTCCAAAATCTCTTGAAGTGCCGGCTTTGTACCAGCTCTGTTCCCTCTCTGCTGGAGCTGCCGTGTCACACAGGCTGGGGGAACAAAGCCAGGACAGCCAGGTGGTGGAATGGCTGAGAAGCCTCTTTTGTTTGCTTCTCGCCCTTGAAAGGCAAAATGATGTCATGGAGGAGAGGTGGAGGCACGAGAAAGCTCCTTGTGACATTGGCACCCGAGAGTTGGGGGTTCATTGCATAACCCTCCTCGCCACGCTCCCAAATCCTGTGGTGTGGTGGTGTAGTGACCAAAAGGAGGGTGTGAACAGTCCAGAGCACCCTTCAGAAGCTTTCCAGCTCTGCTTGATGCCTGTGCATCACCTCTGTCGTGTGGAGTCTGTCACAGAATCCACTGCACTTAATTATAATTAATTATAATGTCTTTAAAAGTAAGACGTGCACAAGGAGTTTTGGGGCAAAAAAGCTTCAAAGACATTCAAGACCAATCCAAAGGTTGGATTGGTCTTGGAGCAAGCTGGGATAGTGGAAGGTGTTTCTGCCCATGGCAGGGGTTAGAACTGGATGATCCTTAACTTCCTTTCCAATCCAAACCCCTGAGTGATTCTCGAGGTAAGGTTGGCAAGGATTGGCTCAATCAAAGAGAAAATTCCAAGGAGGTGTTGAATTTTCTGGCTGCTGATTGCGATGGGGATGAGGCCCCAAATGAAGAAATGGTATTTTAAGCCCCCCATACAAGGATTTCTGCAGGGAGGATAATAATGGTGCAAGCTCAACCAAGTACAAGGTACTCTGAGGCAAATGAACTCCCACGGATAGTAGGGAACAAGGAAAGAAAATGAAGGGGGGAAAAAAAACCCAGCTGGGCTGGAGCAGAACTGAGTCCTGGAAATACTCCAGCTTTGGTAATTGGTAGGCTTCTGGTTCTTGATGGATCCCTCATGGAGCTTAACAAAGACTGAAATATAAAGGTATGTTTATACCTTTTCTTTGGGAGTCATTTTGCCTCTGTTGTGGTCTACAGGACTGTGCCCTCAGGCCTAAAAATAGGGATAATTGATGTAGTCCTAAACCAAGGGAACACACCAGCTGAGTCCCCTCAGCACCTGCAGGCTGGGGGGGGACATTCAAAGATTTTTTTTTTGTTTGAATGCTGCCCCCCGATCATCACAAGTGATGAAACAGGAGTGGGTGGTGTGAGTGGGGGGTGGAAGGAAGAATTTGGGAACCCAGAGCTGCTTTGGGGATGGATTTCAGGAAGCTGATGCCTTCTGTGGAGGCCAGCCCACAGCTCTGGGCTGCTGTGGAACATAACCATCCACAAGTGGCTTCTCTGTCTGAATTTGAGGTGTCTTAAACCCGGTGCTGCTGTTTTACTGTTAGAAGTATAGCCAATGCAGGCTCAGGCTGAAATTCCCTCTGAGTTACCAAACGAGAGACTGAGACCACATCCTTCCCAAGAAGTGAGCAGCTCTCAGGTGCATCTCCACATTATTCTGTGTCCTCATGGCCTCAAGCTGCACCAGGGCAGGGTCAGGTTGGACTTCAAGAGGAATTTCTCCATGGAAAGTGGTGGAAGGCACTGCTCAGGGAAGTCATGGGGTCCCCATCCCTGGAAGTGTCCAGGGAATGTCTGGATGTGGCACTCAGTGCTCTGGGCTGGTGACAAGGTGAGGATTGGTCACAGGATGGACCTTATGGTCAGGGAGGTCTTTTCCAACCTAAATAATTCTAGGATTCTGGGAAAGATGCCATCTCCACCAGTATCCTCATAGTAGGGGTGTCTTTTGTTGCCTCTGAGAGCCATTGGGTTGGACTTCCTTTGTTCAATCTTTTACTGAAGACAGGATTATATTTCTCTTTCATCAGTGCCAGTGGGATCAGAATGAGGGCGTTGTGTTGTAAAAACAACTGTTTGCAAAGAGCCTTCATGGAGGAAGAGGAGCTCTGCAGGGCACTGCTGGTCACTGGTGCCTGGTTTCTGCTGGGATCTTGGGTGCCATGGAGGATGTGCAGAGATGTGTCATGGATGGAGTGACAGGATGAGGAGGAATCACTTCCAGCTGAGAGGAGATTTAGATGGGATATTGGGAAGGAATTGTTCCCTGTCAGGGTGGGGAGGCCCTGGCACAGGTTCCCAGAGAAGCTGTTGCTGCCCCTGGATCCCTGGAAGTGTCCAGGGCCAGGCTGGATGGGGCTTGGACCAATCTGGGACAGCGGAAGGTGTCCTGAGAACACAGAAATGAGCATCAGGAGCACTCCTGGCTGCAAAGGGGCCACTTCTCCGTGCCTGGTCCATGCTGTGGCTGGGATGCAGAGCAGCACTGACCCTTCCAGCCACAAGGCTGGAGATTTTAAAGCTCTTCTGGGGAGAGTCCTCATGCCCACAGTAACTGTGTCTTCATTATGTCTGGTAGATCCTGCTGAAAAATTAATAACGCACTTACGGGCCTTAGTTAAGGAGTCTGCTCTGGGCAGGGAGTGAACGTCCCTGCTGATGGGGCTGGAAACCTGGAGAGCCAAGTGGTGCCTGCTATTTATTCCCTTTTATTTAGCATCCATATTTAATGCTTTGCCTCCTTCAATGGCTCTGCAAATACGAACGAATTAATTGGGGAGTTACTGCAGTGCACATAACGAGGAGAGCCCTGCTAATTAGTCAGGGTGGGGTGTCGATGGAGCTCTGTTCAACAAGTGCTCCTGATCATTCCCTCCTTCCAGTCTAAGTTCTGGTTTCAACTGCGTTTCACTGATGGGGGAAATCCAAAACTCAGCAAAGACGCGTTCTGAAGGGTTTTTCTCAGGAAGAGCAGAACCTTTGTGCTCTAGAAAGAGGAGTTACGCTGATGTGTTTAATTTATGGATTTAACTAATTTTAATTTTATTTTTTTTAACCTCATTCTCTAGATAACATTGAAAACATACCTGGCTGCAAATGTATCTCAGATTTGCAGCAAATCAGATAATTTCAACAAATCCTCCATGCACATTTTCGATTTTGATCCAGTGGTAACTTACTGCACAGTGCATCACAGTGAGCAAGGTAATTCCACCCCTGTTGGAATAAGGTTTATTTCATAGAAGAGAGGATTGAATTTGGAATTTCTGGTCTCTCTGTTACTGCAGTTACTGTGAGATATATTTCTGTTTTGCATCCATGCCCAAGAGGCAGTTTCCCAAGAGTCTTCCCCTGTTGGATCACTTCTCAGTTCTCCACCCTATCCACCCTAAATCTCCATTTAATATTAGTGGGAACATGGTGGAGCAAGAAATGAATGCAGAAGGAAATTAGGTTGCTTTTGCTTAGTTTTGCTGAATTTCTATCCAATAACTCCCTCCAGTCATACAAAAATTGACCCAAATTCTAGGAATTGTCAGAGGTGGGGGCTGAGTTTCCAAGATGGAAGAGAATTTCTCCAGGAAGGTCTGTGGAATGTTTATTCTTCATTCCCTTCAGGAAGAACTTTCCCATGCAGGGACTGAGCACTGGATCAGGCTGCCCAGAGAGGGAGTGGAGTCTCCAGATATTCCAGAACCATCTGGACACAATCCTGTGCCCTGAGCTCTGGGATGACCCTGCTGGAGCAGGGAGGTGAGACCAGATGACCCTACTGGTGCTCCTTCCAACCTTTACCATCCTGTATTCCCTGATTTTGGTCTTTCCTAGCTGAAAGAGCCATTTTCCATGATTTTTCTTTATAGCCACCTAACATGGAGGCTGTTCATGCCCCAGATCCCAGCTGTGATCTCTGAGCCCAGGACAAACAAGTCTCTGGTCCCATCTTTCTCCTTCTTCTTCTTCCCACCTGCCATTCCAGCAGCAGGAATTCCTGCCTGGTTCAGCCCTGAAGACACCACCAACCTCCTTGCTGGGTGTTTTCCCACTGAACACCTCCACTGCTGCTTGGGATGCTCCTTTTCCAGCTCTCATCCCAGTCCTTCCATCCCCTCTGGGATGCTGCAGGGTGCTGCTGATGCTCTGTATCCTCCCGGGAACGCTGTGGGGTTGGGTTCATCCTGGGCTCTGGGACGTTTCCACTCAGCCCCTTTGGAGGCTGGGGAGATCCTCTGCTGGAATCTGGGGAGATGCCCTCCTGGAATCTAGGAAGACAATGTCCTGGAGGTTGGGAAGAAGCTCTCCTGGAGCCTGGGGAGCTCTCTGCTGGAATCTAGGAAGACACTCTGCTGGAATCTGTAAAGATGATGTCCTGGAGGCTGGAAAGATGCTCTGCTGGAATCTGGGAAGATGCTCTCCTGGAATCTGGGAAGATGATGTCCTGGAGAAATCTGGGAAGATGATGTTCTAGAGGCTGGGGAGATGTTCTGCTGGGATCTAGGAAGATGCTCTGCTGGAATCTGGGAGGATGCTCTCCTGGAGGCTGGGGAGATGCTCTGCTGGAATCTGGGGAGATGATGTCCTGGAGGAATCTGGGGAGATGCTGTCCTGGAGGAATCTGGGGAGATGATGTTCTGGAATATGGAAAGATGATGTCCTGGAGGAATCTGGGGAGATGATGTCCTGGAATATGGAAAGATGATGTAGGAATCTGGGGAGATGCTCTGCTGGAGGAATCTGGGGAGATGCTCTGCTGGAGGAATCTGGGGAGATGCTGTCCTGGAGGAATCTGGGGAGATGCTCTGCTGGAGGCAAACGTGGCCAACACACATCAGCTGGTCCACGGCCGCCGCTTCATTCCGGGCTCAGATAATCCCCTGTGCCTTTAAACGTGATGCACATCAAAGCCAAGCAGAGCAGAGGAATTCCCTCTTCCCGCCTCCCAGCCCGCACTCCCTCCTTTTTCGTTTAAATTTTCGGGACTGGAGAGCGGATTGCAGCTGACACAGATTTGTAGCCGTCTCCATGACGACAGAGACCGGCAAGTTGTATGTGGAGCGTGTTCATTGTTAAGTTTTTAATTTCAGTGAGGTCACTGGATGGTTTTTCTCCTCTTTCTTTTTTTACCCCCCCAGCTCTGAGATACCCTGGAGAAGGAGGAGAGCTGTTGGTGCCCCTGCTTCTCCCCTTGCTATCCTCGCAGCTAAAGCACTGGGAACCAGCCCTTGGTTTTCAAAGCTTTCCTGTTTTTAACCCCTTCTGCCCATCCCTCTGGGTATTTCAGCTCACGTGCACCTCAGCAATTCCCACTCTCCCTGAGTTCCCTCGGTGCTTTCTGGGATCTCTGCTACCTCCTCCTCCTCTTGCTTTCAGCACTGCTGCACAGCCAGTGGGATGCTGTGCCAAGGTGGAGGCACATGGTGATGATGACCACGCACATGAACACCATAAAAGCCACAAATCCTGTCCAAGGACGCAGCATTATCCATGTCTTGCCTGGAGAAGTGGGACACAGCCAGTGGTTTGACAGAGCTGGTGGCATCGCTGGTGTTTCGAAAGTTTTGGATCTTCCAGTTTGACTTTCTCCATTAAGGGAAGATTTAGATTGGATATTAGGAAAAAAATTCTTTACAGAAGAGGTTACCAAGCACTGGAACAGGCTGCTCAGGGAAGTGGTGGAGTCACCATCCCTGGAAGTGTTCAAAAAATTTGTGGGTGTGGCACTTGACACGGTGGTGGCATGGGGGTCAATGGTTCGACTTGGTGGTCTTAAAGGTCTTTTCCAGCCTTAACAATTCCATGATCCTCTGATTCTTTTCTTACCTCAAGAAGAAAAACCACATCTGCACACAGATTTGGGGATTTTTGAAAAGCTTGGTTTAGAATGAGGTGGAATTTGGTATTCCAGGTTAGGATTAGCACTGCTTACCCCCTCATGTCATCCTCTGATAGGATGGGGGAGAGAGAAAAGGTCCCTTGTGCAGGTGCTCTGGTGCTCAAGTGACTTTGCTTGTGGAGTGCAAGGTCTCCCTCCCTCTTCCCAGAAGAAATGCTGGAATCCACACAGTCAGGAGGAAAACGGGACAGCTGATGGCAGAGCAGCTTGGCAAGGGAAGGCTCTGAGGAGACCTCAATCCACTACTTAGAGGGGGCTTTATAAAAAAGAGGGAGAGATTTTTTACATGGCCAGAGAGTGACAGGACAAGGGGGAATTGTTTTAAATTGACAGAGGGGAGATTTTAGGAAGGAATTGTTCCCTGTGAGGGTGGTGAGGCCCTGGCACAGGGTGCCCAGAGAAGCAGTGGCTGCCCCTGGATCCCTGGAAGTGTCCAAGGCCAGGCTGGACAGGGCTTGGAGCACCCTGGGATAGTGGAAGGTGTCCCTGCCCATGGCTGGGGCTGGAACTGGATGATCTTTAATGTCCTTTCCCAACTCCAAACCATTCCAGGATTTTCAGGTATCAGGTTGCTGGTCACAATTTTCCCAGTTTGGCCAAACTTCATGAACAAGGTCAGACCCTATCAAGAAGTGGGTGTGCTCAGGCTTTTCTCAGTGCCTTGCCTTTAAAACTGCAGTAAAACCCCAAACCATTGGGATGTTTTTCAAACATTAAACATCTTTTTCGCCTTCATGGCATCACTGATGTCCCTTTTTCTTGGCTGCAGATGGAAAGCAGGGGAAGATGGGACATTTGAACTGCAGTGCCCTGTGCTACTTCCAATGCCCGCTGTCAGCAGGTCAGTTTGAGCCTGGCTGGAAGCCCCTGGGTGTGTTAATTGAATTAATCTCCTTCCTATAAAGCACTGAGCTCTTAAGGTCGATGTGCAGTGGAACACAGAGCCGTAATTGAGGTACTCGCTCACTCATGTGCACGCTGGAAGAAAGACTGGCCTGACTGATTCCTCCAGGAAGGATCTGCCTGACATTTCAGGCCCAGATGGTTTGCTTGGGATATGGTCTTCATGCTTCCTCACTCAGTTTCTGTCGTCTGACTCATTCCCTCTCCTTGTAGCTCCATTGAAAATGTGGGTTTGAAAATGGAGATTGACAGCAGTTCCTCACTTCAGCTCTGTGTGGAGTGGGGGGGTTGTGCAGACCAGCCTGATCTGATCTACCCAAGGAAGCAATTTATCCTCCTCTTTCAGTATTTGGACATTTTCCTTTGCTTCTGCACCCTTCAAACAGACAGAAAGTTGTTCCCAGGACTTTTCTTAGTGTAGATGAAGAAGCAGTTGACCAGAAGAGATAAAATCCCATCAGGGGAATGAGGAATAAAACTTCTCATGGATGTTCTGGGAGGGACTTTGCAGGATCTGAAAGACTTTGGGTCGATTAACCTGAACATCAGCTCTTGGATGTTCCAGCATATCATGATTCCTTCTGCTTTTGGAGAAAAAACATTGGTTTTGGATGGGATGGGTGTGATTTCAGGAGAAGGAATGATGTCACAAGAAGGCTGTGGGCATCTGTAGGAAAACTGGCAGTGGGAAAGAGCTCTACCTGCTCCAAAGAGTGGGGAGGGATTGCTCAACAATTGCAGGAAAAACAAAAACACATTGTGGACAGGGTTTCCAAGAGCTCTGGAAATGGCAGATCCTGAGGGATAACAGAGATCACCACACTCTTGTCCCTGGAGCAGCTCAGAGCTGAGGGTGGATAAAATCTGACTTTCCACCAGCAGAAAGCCACAGATCTCGTCTATTTTCTGCCAGTTTGTCCTTCCCTCACTACTTGTAGGCTACAAAAAGGTCATTTTATAAGGACAAATCCAGTCTCCAGCCTTAGAGAAGGACTGTTATTACTCAGAAAACAATAAAATCAAATAATGCCAGACTTTGCAGGAGTCCCTCTGTACAGAGAACTCAAGAGGATTTGCTGTCTCCCTGGGAAAGAAATTACAGGCTGGAGGTTAACTCTTCTGCTTGAGTCATTTTTTAGAGTTGATTTTGGCTTTGCTGTGGAATATCTTTGTCACATTTTTTTGTTTGCCTGCCGACATTTTAATAAAAATTATTTCATTTCATGCCTATAGTACTTAAAAAATAATTGGGAGGAAAGGCAAAGGGATAGCTTTTCATCAAGTATCTTATTTTCCTAAGGATCTTTGCTTGGGAAATGTATTTTTTTCTGAGAAAATCCATGTGCTCCAGGAACTCAGGATGAGCAGTGCTTCAGCAGAAATGCAAAAGATTTGCACAAGTTCTGACTCACTCAGAACAAAGAGCAGGAGGTTCCAGCCGTGCTCCAAAGTGGAATCACCAGCACATGCCCCATCCCAGGAGAACCCAGGCGCTTTTCTCAGAAGCTTCTTGCAGCATCTGGCACATGCTGCACTGCAAAAAGCGTTTGTATTACAAATTAAATTGGAATTACTGGTTAGAGAAGGGAAGTCTTGCACAAAACCTGATTTATTTGGAATTCCTATTAATGGGATTATTTCTGCTGCCCCCAAAAGGCTTAGGTTGGCCTCCAGACCTGGCTTTGGGGCTGCTGTGCCCTGCAAGTAGAGGGGGGAGCAGAGAGATGTCAGATAAGCCTGGCTGGCTTTGAGGAGCGAGGTGTGGAGCAGGTGGAGTTGGGCACATGGATTTGGTG
Organism: Parus major; assembly: GCF_001522545.3. Lineage (NCBI taxonomy): Eukaryota > Metazoa > Chordata > Aves > Passeriformes > Paridae > Parus > Parus major. Next base: position 110,276,035 of record NC_031770.1, read on the forward strand.
GATTCACTGTGCCAAGGTGCAGGGGTTTGGCTTAGAAACATGAGAAACACAAAGAAAAACCCAGTGTGGACTGAGCACAAGGTGGAAAACGTAGCCTGGAAGTGGAGCAAGGATAGGGGATCAGAAGTGTCTCTAGACCAGCTTGATCCCATCCGATCTCAGAGCCCTTCCTGGGATGTGTTTCCTATTCCTGGAGTTCCTGGCACACCCAGGGTGAGTCCAGGCTGGACAGGGAAGAGTTCAGGGGAAATCCAGGGGAAGGGGTTGAGATAGGTGACCTTTAAAGTTCCCTTCCCACCCAGACTTTTCCATCACTCTGTGATCTATCTCCATCCCAAACTGATCAGCTGGGGTGATGGTGGAAGGAGTTTGGGGCAGCAGCTGGGAGCATCCTGTGTCTTGGAGCCACCAGCAGGGAGACTTCTGTGCCTTGACCCTGGGAGCTGAGGTGTCCCTGTGTTGGATCATGGAGAGGAAACCTGGCATAGGTCGATCCCAAGGGCTGAACCTGGTGAACCTAGGGGTCAAATGGCTTTTTTAAATCACACCCTGGGATGGCCAAAGGACAGCTGCCACCTCCTTGGCAGTGCTGGGTTAAAAGTTGAACTCAGTCTTACAGGATTTTTCCAGCCTAAACAATTCCATAATTCTATACCAACACATACAATAATTTCCTTCCCAAGGCAGATCCCCCACTCACTGCCAACAGAGCCATTCCCTATTCCCTGTCCCCAGGCACCACATCCACACTTCTCTTAAATCCCTCCAGGGGTGCCGATTCCACCACTGCCCTGGGCAGCTGTGCCAGTGTTGACAACCTTTTTTGTGAGGAAATGATCCCAAATATCCAACATACACCTCCCCCGGCTCAGCCTGAGGCCATTTCCTCTTGTTCTGTCACTTGTTACTTGGGAGAAAGGACCAACACTCAAAATAAAACATCAAAAAGAATATTTCCTCCAGTCCCTTGGTTTATAACCCTCCCCCTGTCACAGTTGGATTGGAGGAAAACACAGGAATTTTCAGCAGGTTTTGAGGTAGCTTGGATGGGGCTGATCCATGCCATCACTCAGGAGTCCATGGGTTTGCAGTGTGCCCTCTGCTTTACAAACACCTCTGTGCCCGACTTCCTGGCTGGCTCTGGGGACACTTCCCACCTCCTTTTGCACTTCCAACACTTCAGGGTTGACAGCGCTTCCCTGCCAGGAAAAGATCGCGTGCAGAAGGCACCCAGGGCCTTCCTGCACGGGCTTTTTGTCAGTCCCTGAGCTCCTTGCAGCAGCTGCTGTTGCAAGTTTGGATTCCTAACATTTTGCCAGGATACACTGGAGCTTTCCTAGCCCCTCCACTCAGAATTAGGGGAATTTGTTTGTGCAATTTCCATGTTTTCCTGTTGCCCCTAACACGGGGCAGGCACATGTTCCCAGCTCTTGGAAACATCCCCTGAAACCACAGCCTGTGAGGGGGTGGTGCTGCAGGCAGGAATTTGATTTTGGATGAGGAGATGCTGTCTGGCTTCTGCACAAGGAAATCCAGCCCTTTCCAACCTGATGATCAGATCAAACACTTGCCAGTCCGCTAAATGCGCTAAGTGCTAATTTGGTGGGTTTTTCATCTGCTTCGTGCACCTAAAATAGGATCCCTCCTCTGGCTATCCTTGGGAAGCCTTCAAGGAGGTTAAAAGTATAAATGTGAAAGCTGTAATGATGAATGATCCCCCAGGATGGACTCAGAGCCTTTCAGATGTGTTGAGGAGCCCGGGCACAGGAGCAAAGCTGGAGCACTCACACCGGGAAAGCTCTCGTTGCAGAGCCACAGAGGATGTGAATGAGAAGTTGTGTGATGAAGGACACAGCAAAATCATGGAATTATAGATTGGTTTGGGTTGGAAGGGACCTTAAAGCTCCTCTCATTCCACCCCCTGCCATGGGTTCTGCCTGGAGCCTTGCAGAGCTCGCAGTGCATCATCCATGCACAGCGTTATTTAGTAGGAAGGAACTCAACAAACTCAAAACACATGAAGTTGAACCAGGCCAGCTTCAAGAGTTCCCAGCCACCCTCAGGGGATTAGGAGGAGCCTAAGATCCAGAGATTGGATGTTAGGGGAAAAAAAAATCTTCACTGGAAGGGTGCTCAGGCATTGGAACAGGCTGACCAGGAAAGTGGTGGAGTCACCACCTCAGGGAAGTGTTCAAAAACACATTCACGTGGCACTTGGGAACAAGGTTTAGTGGTGAATATGGTGGAACTCCATGATCTTGGAGGTCTTTTTCAACCTAAACAATTCTGTGATTCTAGGATATCTGGGATCAGCTGGCTCTGAGGTTTTGAGTTAAAAATAGCCACTTTAAATACCCTCAGCCAAGCCCAAGGAGGGTGTTTCAGAAGGACATCCCTAAATTTCATTTAAACACAGCAGGAAACAAGGCTTTTTCCATGTTTCTCGGTAAATTGTGCCAGTGGTTAATTCTTCTCCATGTAGGAAATATGCATCCTTTGAATTTTAATGAATTGAGGAAGTTTTTGACTTCTGGGCAGCGTTTTTTCCCTCTGGGTGCACTCAGAGCCCTCTGCTCACCGTCCTCCTCCAGCAGGCTGGCATGGATTCAGACTTCCAGGAACACATGATGTGATCCTTGGGGTTGTCCTGTGAAGGGCCAGGAGTGGGACTTGATGATCCTTGAGCATCCCTTCCATTGCATGGTTTTAGTCTATAACGCCAAATCCTCACTAAACCTCTAAATCTCTTGGCATTAAGGACATTAATATCATCATTTTTGAAAGACCCCAAGCAAAGTGGGTCGTTCTGCAGATAAATTAACTTTTTTCCCCCCTATCACATTTCTATGGGATTTAATAATCTAATTCCTGCAGGAATGTGCTTGTGGTACAAGTTGAAGTTGGGTGAAGCCTGTTTTAGTGTAAAGGTTCCCACTGTTGAAACTGTTGAAAGAAAAATCCATTTTACAGCGTTGTAGATGATAAATAGCTGGGTGATCAAGGCTGAGACTCAAGCCTGGTTTTAACTGGGTTTGGCAACAGGAGAAAGAGGAATGTTCCAGGTAACAAGTGATAGAGCAGGAGAAAATGCCATCAAGTTGTGCTATGAGAGGTTTAGGCTGGATATTAGAACAATTTCTTCACCAACACGGTGGTCAGGCATTGGAACAGACTGCCCAGGGCAGTGCTGGAGTCACCCACCTCTGGAAGTGTTTAAAATGTGTGGATTTGGCACCTGGGACGTGGCTTAGTGGTGAACACGGTGGTGCTGGTTGGACTCAGCGATCTCAGAGGCCTTTTGCAACCTTGATGATTTCCATGGGTGGCTCAAATGGAAAGCCACATTTTGGATCTCTGTCCTCTTCCTATTTGGTGCCTCTGAGACAATTAGGGTTTGCAGTGGAGAGGCAGAGACTTGGTCTCTTCCTGCACCAGCATCCTGCTCCAGGAGCATCCTAACAGAGCCAGAATTTCAAACACCTCCAGCTCTGCCGCAGATCCAGGCCTGGGGCCTGCAAGATGGGGTCAAACTTTTTATTAGGGCCTGTAGTGATAGGACAAGGGGTGGTGGTTTTAAACTAATGGAGGGTCAATTTATATATAAAGAAGAAATTTTTTATCACGAGGGTGATAAAACACTGGCACAAGTTGCACAGGGAAGCTGTGGATGTTCCATCCCTGGAAACATTCAAGGCCAGGTTGGATGGGGCTTGGAGGAAGCAGGGATAGTGGAAGGTGTCCCTGCACATGTCATAGGGGTGGAATGAAATGATCTTTAAGGCCCCTTCCAACCCAAACCATTGTAGGATTTTCTGATTCTCCCCATTTTGCAATGCTCTGTCATTTCTTCAGGGATTGGGTTGACTCAAAGTGGGAACAAACCCTGCCCACACTTCCACCTTCAGCACCTTCCAGGATTCAAGAGTGCCTGTTCAGCTGATTTTTCCTGGGAAGGTGTGAGCAGGGAGGTGGGCAGAGGGAGGATGTATCCAGGTGGGGAGGGTCTGTCTGTACCAGCAAATTTAACCCCAGACTTGGATTCTGGAGCAGAGTTATCCCCAATGCCACATTTTAGGGTCGTGCGCTGTTTGGCCTGGCCATGCTGCCCAGTGATGGGTCCTGGCAGGTACAATCTGTGTGTGAAAGTCCAGAGCTCCCCAGGGCCACATCAAACAAACCAACCAGGGCAAGGGCAGGAGGCTGAATCTGCCTCTGGGATCATCCCTGCCACTAAATCCACACCGTGATCCCAAACACGGGCTGGCCCACACCAACCACCCCTCTCCCAGAAAATATCTGGGCGTGCCTGAGGGTTTAGCAGGGATGTTTTCCAGCAGGCTCCGTGCCAGCCTGCTTTGGAGGACGGGAGTTTGTCCATATGGATGTGAGCTGTGCCATGCTGCTTTGCCCTCGGAGAACTGGCCCTGACCCATTTTTATTTCCTACCAGGGATGTGGGACACGAGGCCCCGAGGCGCTGGATTCGCCAGGCTCCGCAAGCAGAGCTGCCCTTTGCCAGGTGTCTGGAAGTTTTAGGGGCTGTTAACTGGAGAATTAAACCACACTGGCTGCCCCTTCTTCCTGGGAAATCCATGATGTAATCCAACATCCAGTGTTTTCTGTGCATCCAAGCAGAAATAGCCCCAGATCCAGAGCATTTGCAGTCAAAATGCAGGAGAAACTGAGGCACAGGACTTGTTTGACCTACTAGGATGCCACAGGGTCCAGCTGCTGGATCCATACTCTGGAAATCATCACCAGGGAGGTGCTGTTTGGGTGTGGGTGAGTGGTTTGGGCATTGCAAATCAAGGCAGAAGCACTGTCAGGAACCAGGGTGCTGCAAAAACGTGCTGGGGCTCAGAAGGGCTCATCCTATCCGAGTTAATTTTGATCTCAGGCACAGAATGGGATTGTTGGGGTGTCCTGTGCAGGGCCAGGAGTTGGGCACGATGATCCTTGTGGGTCCCTTCCAACGCAGGATATTCTATCCTGAGATAGGTTCTGTGATCCTGCCAGTTCTTTGTGGAACTCCTTGCTGAAAGAGGAAAGCAGACTCTGGAGGTTTACATAACTGTAAAACTCATTAGAATAAGGGAAATTTGGAAAGAAAGAAAAAAATAAAAGCTGCAGCTAGCCATCTCTATAGGTGGAATTATTATTTAGGTTGGAAGCAACCTTTAGGGTCATTGAGTCCAACCATTCCCCAGCATTGCCAAGGCCACCACTAAACCATGTCCCCAAGTGCCACATCCACAGGGCTTTTAAACCCCTCCAGGGATGGAGATTCCACCACTTCCCTGAGCAGTTGTGCCAGGGTTTGACAGTCCTTTCCATTAAGAAATTTTCTGTAATATCCAATCTAAACCTCCCCTGGCACAGCTTGAGGCCGTCCCCTCTCCTCCTGTCCCTGTTCCCTGGGAGCAGAGCCCGACCCCCCCGGCTGTCCCCTCCTGTCAGGGAGTTGTGCAGAGCCAGAAGGGCCCCCTGAGCCTCCTTTTCTCCAGGCTGAGCCCCTTTCCCAGCTCCCTCAGCCTCTCCTGGTGCTCCAGCCCCTTCCCCAGCTCCGTTCCCTGCCCTGGTAGTAACAAATGTGGAGACTGCTGGAGACTGGGAGAGTTGTGGGAAATTTTCATCTTACCCAGTTCTCATCCTTTCCTTGGGAATCTGCTATTGGCCATTGTTGGAGCCAGAACTTGGTGAGTCTGACCCAGCAGTTTGTGAGATCTTACAGGATTTGATCCAGCTTTGGTTCAAAGGAGTTTGGTTTGTGACCCCACTTGGGACATCTCATGGATGTGTGAATTAGGGGACGGCTCAGCAACTTGTAGTGCACAGCACATAAAAGGCTGGGCAGGGCCTTGGGAGAAGTGTTTGGGCTCCAAGAGACTTAAATGTCCCAGAGACAACATCTCAGCTGCTGTGTGGCTTCAGAGTGTGCTGGAAACTCCACCTGGTCCACGGTGAGGTGTTCCATCCCCCAGGACACATCCATAGAGATGCAACCTTCACTATAGGGAGCCTGGCTCATCCCTAATGTGCTGCATAAAAAAAAAAAAATAAAATCACCCCTTTCTCCAGACTTTCCAGCTTTCTGTGTTGACCAGAACGGCTCTTTTAAGTGGGGGTTGGATTCCCTGGATGCTCCCAGGATGTATTTGGTTCTCATCTGCATGAGGGGGGTGAGCAGCCCTGCTGAATGAATAAAGAGCAGAGCTTTGCTGCTCCAAGTGACGTTGATTTTAATGCAAAATGGCACCAAGTGGAGCAGGAGGAGTTCACCAGCTTTCCAGAAAAGCTTCACCTGGTGGGAGCAGAGGCAGGAACTGACCTTGAAGGAAACTCAGCTCAGATTTGGGACATCTGTGAGCCTCTGGAAAGGCTGCTTGGCATAATGGGAATGGTTTGCAGCAGGGTGTGCACCTGGAAGCACAACTGGATGGGGCTGGTTCAGTGGCTGAACAACCCTCTGAGAGGCAGCTGCTGCTGAGCAAAATGAGTCCCTGGACTAACATTTCCACGGATTTCTTCCTGCAGGGAGAGAGGCTGTGGAGCTTCACTCCAGCAGGAGGCATTGGGGGTATTTTTGGTGCATATCTCTGTGAGAAGACAAAGCACAGGGTCCTCTCTCCCCTCTGAGTGGAAGCTGCTGTCACTCCTGTGAGCTTTTGTTCCTCCAGCCATGCTCCCCTGCCCTGCACCAGCCTCACAGCTGCCCAAATTATCTGAGCCCTCCCTGTGTGCGCCACACGACAGGGATAAACCTGCACAGGGATATTTTCTTCCTCTCTCCATCAATCCAGGAGCGTGGCTCCCTCCACCCATCAAAGAGGCATTTTTATTCCCTTGCTCCACGTCACTCCTGAACTGCTCCCAGCCAGAAACTCTCTGCTTGAAGCAGTGTTTGATTTAACCAGAGGCAACTTAACACCGTAGTCATCAGTCAGTTCCTGACACTATCAAGGCCTGGAAGATAAAGGAGTGAATTAAAAGGGAAGGGAATAAAAATAGAGAGAATAAAAATAATAATACTAAAATAAAAAAAAAAACAAAAATCCTGTCCTCTAAGATCTGATTTTGTGTTAAATGTTTTCATCTTTGGAGTGAGCACTCACAGCTGATCAGCAGTGTCTGCTCTATTGACTCTCTGGTAACGTGCACTTGTTCAAAGGGACAGGGAATACCGGCTCCTGCAGGAGATGAAGGGCTGGCAGATGCCTGGATCTGGCTCTCATGCAGCCTTGCCAGCTGACCACGGGCTGCAGGAGATGCCTGGCTGCCTCTCTGGTGTTGCTGGATCTTAAAAATTGCTGTGCCTGCACGGGAACTTCTTCCTTGGGCTGCTCAGTGAGAGAGGAGCTGGGTAGGGCAGCATAAAGGAGGAAAGGCTGGCTGGGCTTTCCTCAAGAGGTGTGCAGGGCTTCTGGTGGGAGTGTTTGTCAGGGAGAAGATCCCTGGCACGTGGCTGGGATTTTACACGGCCTGGAATGGTCAGTGGCTGCAGACAGGTCAGCCAGGACTCCTGAGGAGTTTGCCAGGGCTTTCTGCAGGCAGGAGTTGGGATGGAGCTGTGCCATCTGCCTTAATGTTTCTAAGTGTCCCCACCACTATTTTTATAGTGCCACTTGGACACCTGCTCGTGCCTGAGCTGGAATACAAGCCAAACTTTCCATGGATGTAAAGAAATGCAAACTGAGTGACCTTGGTGGTGCAGCTTTGTTTTACATCAGCTGTGGTTGCCTTGGGCACCAAGGTCAGGGCTGATCCACAACTGTGGAAATTTGAAATTGAAGAGGAAACTACCTCAAGTTGTGCCAGGGGAGGTTTAGGTGGGATACTGGGAAAAAATTCTTCACTTAAAGGGTGGTCAGGCACTGGTACAGCTGCTCAGGGCAGTGCTGGAGTCCCCATCCCTGGAGGGATTTGGAAGATGCGTGGATGTGGCACTTGGGGACGTGGGGCAGTGTGGCCTTGGCAGTGCTGGTTAATGACTGGGCTCAGCGTTCTCAGAGGTCTTCTCCAACTTTCTGATCCTGTGATTCCATCATCTCATTCCCACGCCATTTCCACGTGTGCCCAGCAGTGGCCAGGTTGGAAGCAGTCAAGGGAATCCCTTTAAAGGTTCCTTGACTGATGTCTGGCATCTAAAAATTCCTTCTCCTGGGGCTCTTTGACCATGTTGGATGAGTTTCCAACAGAGCAAACACTTGTCTTCTGATTTCATAGAATCCTAGAGATTGGATTTGTTGAGTGCAGTTTAGTCTCAAGGCAACTCTACCTGCATGGTTCCCTGTTTCTCAAGTCCTGTCTCAGTAATTCCATAATCAGAGAAAGCTCTTTCTCCCAGTTGACTTCAGGACATCATTGCTGGGTTATCCTAAAATTCCTGTTGTCCCTAGATCCTTTTTAGGATGGAATTGGATGTTGAGGTGGCCCCTGAAGACCCAACTCAGGCACTCTTAAGGGCAACACCTGAGATGTGTCAGAAGCTCAGAGCCCCTGGAACAGAGGCAGCCTCAGCTGTGTGTGCAGATTCCCAAAATGCAGCTGGATCTTCCTGCACCTGCTTTCCCAAGGATGGTGGAAATGGAGGCAGGAATCAGCAATGCATCTTTAAAGCTTTGTTTGCATCATTAGGCACTTATGAGCAGTGACCTGACACCTGAGGGGTCAGGATGCTTCATTATCCCTGCTGGGATTAAAAACACCTCTGGAAAAGCGTTTGGTGGCTTTTTGTTTAACGTTTCTATGTAAGATGGATGTGAAATGCCAAGCAATGCTGTCTGATGGGCATTCAGGCTCCTCTGCAGGAAGGATATAGCACTGTCCAAAGTGGAAAGAAGGGAGAAGGAGCTGGTCTCACCTGGAGTTCACTTCATCTTAAAGGGGGGCTTATAAAAAAGATGAAGAGGGACTTTTTACACAGGCAGGTTGTGACAGCAAGGAACTGTTTTAAATTAAAATAATAGATTTAGATTAGATCTTAGGAAGGAATTATTCCCTGTCAGGGTGGTGAAGCCCTGGCACAGGGTGCCCAGAGAAGCTGTGGCTGCCCTGGAAGTGTCCAAGGCCAGGGCTTGGAGCAGCCTGGGATAGTGGAAGGTGGAATGAGATGGCCTTTAAAGCTCCTTCCAGTCCAAAACATTCTGTGATTCTGTGACATCTGTGATTCTGTGACTCCATGACATCATCCTTGGCAAACCATGAAGCAAAGCTGGAGCTGAATGTTTATGGGACATTTTTTTTGAGATAAACCTCATATTGAGGAAAGCTTGGGATCCCTCTGGGAATGGCAGCTGGCTCAGGGGTGGTCCCACTGTACATCTCCTTGCATGCATTGTTTTTTCCTGTCTTGTGCCTCTCAGTATTTCCTTGTTGGGAACAGGTTTTGGGTTCGTTCCCCTCCTGCCAGATTTTACCCAGACCCAGCCTGCTCCCTAATAAACCCAGTGTGTTGGCAGCCAATCGTCTGATCCTGCTGAAGAAGTGCCTCTGTTTCTCCTCACACGGGCAACTTGATTTGTAAACAGACACTTAAGTGGGAGTTTTTAGCGGTATAGCAGATGGTCAATACAGCTGCCTCCCTCCTCTCCCTACTCTGCATTCCCTCCCCTCCTCTACAATTACACTTTCTCGCCATTTTTCTCTGTAATGTGGATTCGGTTAAAAAAAAAAAAAAGATTAAAAAAAAATTAAAAAAAAAAGGATTACAAGAGGGAGAAAATTGCTCAGTGAATTTCAAGAGGGGAAAAAAAAAATGGACGGCAACCTCAAACGTTACCTTAAAAGCACTGCGAGAGCTGCCCACACATCCTCACTTCGCTTGACTTCTCCCCGCTTGAGTAGCTCTGGATCTCAATGGGACTGCTCGTGTGGGAAGAGCACAACGCTGGGATCCACTTCCCTCACGCACAGCAACCCGTGACTAATGCTGAAACGCAACTAAACACAACTGAAGTGTTCATTTTCCTCCCTGCTTGATGGAGTCAGGCTCTGCTGCTAGAGGAGGTGCTTCCCCGAGTTCTGCAGGAGGCAATGTCGGGATGGAGGATGGCGTGGGTCCCTCTCTGAGGGTTTGCTGGCTGTGGCCCAGGAGCGGGGTCGGGGTCTTTGCAGATGTTTTGGTCTTGCTGCTGCACCTCTGCCTCGTGTTAGACTCGTGTTTTCCAAACTCACCTCGCTGCCTTCTGTGGGATCAATGATCAGCCCCAGGCGGGGGCTGGGGTTGAACCCCTTCCCTCCCAGGCACTGCTCCCAGACCAACATCTCTCTCTTCAGAAGGCTCTTCTTCAACTCCCTAAATTTTCCCTTTGCTTGCTTTCAAGCTGTCATTTCTGCCTCCCCTCCCAGCACGGCCCCATTGCGTGGTTGACACCTCCAGGAATCGGCTCTTAACCTTTACAGACACATTAAAGCACTGGAGTGAGACTAATCCAGCACTAGGCTGGGGGCTGCACTGCCTTAAGCCACTGCTGCAGCTTTGAAAGCGAACCAGCCATCACCTCTGTCTTACAAGAGGCTTGGCTGGGGATCAAAGCCCAGGTGGGGTCACATTGAAGAGTCTTTTTGTTTTGGACAGGTTGTCACTCCCTGCAGTTCATCCCCAAGACCTGGAGATGCAATCAGTGGAAACAGGAGGGAAGTGTCCAGCCTGTCCCAGCCTGGTTCCTCCATGGGCCTTCTGAGAGACGATTGTGGCTCAGCTCTTATCCCCACGGCTTAAAATATTCTGGGGTTGGCCGTCAGGTCTCCTGGCCTGACACTTGAAACCCATTGGGGGTTTCCTGCCTCTTCAGCAGCCTTTTCCAAGCAGATTGCAATGAGTCACGAGTCGTTCCCTGCCCAAGGCAGTGCTGGAGTCCCCATCCCTGCTGGGATTTCAAAGCCCTGTGGATGTGGCACCTGGGGACATGGCTCAGTGGTGGCCTTGGTAGTGCTGGGGAATGATTGGACTTGATGATCCTAAAGGGCTTTTCCAACCTTAATGACTTGATGAGTCTACGAATCTCCTGAGAAAGCTGCCTGGGAATTTCTCAAGGCAAACTCTAGTTTGCCTGCAGGAAAATGCCAGTTTAGCCAAAAAAAACAAAAATAAAAAATTCCTTTTCTAGGAAGGTGCTTATCCCAGTAATGTCTCCAGCAGGAATGATCCCTCTGAAGTAATACTCTGGTGATCAGGGAACTATTTAGGGGTTACTAATTACAGGTTTTTCCCCTGTTATTGGTGTCCCTGTGGGTGTGATATGCTCTGGTATCCCATCAAATCACTGGATGGTTTGGGTTGGAGCTTTAAAGACCACCTAGTTTCAACTCCCTGGACGCCTTTTCATCTCCAGCAGCAATTAGGAAAAAGCTGTGAGAAACATAAGCAATTCCAACATTGGAAGCATCCGTGGGCACACAAAAAGGTGTGGATGCACGAGGGATTGCACGAGGAATATTCACATCCCACAACACCCAGGGACTGCCCCTTGTCCTTGCCTGTCCTGCTGGTGAGGCCTTGCTGGTGTTTAAGACTGGAGCTCGGCTCTAGATCCAACTGGGAAAACCGCGCTGCTCGGGTTAATGGTGCCACTGGAGGGATTTGTCCAGAAGGACATGACCTTTCCGAGGAACAGGGCTTTCCTGAAAGGTCTGCTCCTCTTCCTGCCCCCAAGGTGAGTTTCTGGCCCAGGACTCCGCTGCCTTGCTGTTTCCTGGCCGGAGTCTCCTTGTGCAGGGATGGCTGCGGCTCCTTCCCGCGCCCCTGGCCTCCATCCACGGCTATAGGAGGACTCTGTGCAAAGGCCAGATCCGCCTGTGCTTCTGTTCCCTGGACCTGAGCCCAGCCCGTTTCCCTCCCTGTCCCTCTTTTCCATGAATGAAGTGGAGGGATTTGGCCAGGAGCCAGAACCCTCTGGGCTTTTATCAATGGGATCAACGGTTTGTCAGATCCGTGAGGATGAGTCACGGTGGGATCCCCTTACTGCTGGTTAATTCCTCGTGGTGCAGGTCAACCTGCAAGTCAGGGATCTGAGTGGAAAAGGTTTGCTTGGAGCCTCTGGAACACTTCCATGGATGCACTCACATGTGGAGTGGCAGGATGAGGGGGAATGGATTCAGACTGACAGAGGGCAGGGATAGAAGGGATATTGGGAAGGAATTGTTTCCTGGCACAGGGTGTCCAGAGGGGCTGTGACTGCCCCTGGATCCTTGGAAGTGTCCAAGGCCAGGTTGGATGGGGCTTGGAGCAACCTGGGACAGTGGGAGGTGTCCCTGCCCATGTCAGGGGTTGGAATGAGATGGGTTTTACTTTCCCTTCCAACCCAAACCACTCAGTGGTTCCACGGTGACACACGTTGCTGGGACAAGGTGACCTCCTGCACCTCTTCCTGCACCTATTCCCATGCAGGAATGTGGTCCCTCCTCGGAGAAGGACATGAGGAGCTGACTCACACAGGGAAGGTCCAAAACAAGGATTCAGCTGAGCTCTGTGTGATGCCACAGCTTTTCCACAGTTGTCTCAGAGACTGCTTGGGGTGACACGGTCACCAGCACCAGGACGTGGCTGCTGAGCCACCAGACAGGGCTCCTGTCCCATCTGCAGCTCAGATCACTGCTGTGATCAAACAGCTCTTTTCCCCATGTCCTGAAATTCACTGGCTCCAACCAAGGCACTGCCAACCTCCAAGGTGCACACCAAGCCTTCAGAAAGTAACCAAAATGATGATCTGAAAGGTCTTTTTCACCCTAAATGGTTCCATCATTCCATGGTTTCAAATCCAGGCAAGCAGAGAAGTCATCAGCATTGCATTTCTCCATCATTATTTATTTTCCCCTTAGGTGTTAGAGACTGGAGGAAAATTTTGAAGTCAAACCTCACCTTGGAGACATTTTAAATGCTTCTCTTTGCCTGAGAGGTGCAAAATTCTGTTTCCAAAGTTTTCCTGTTTGGTTTTGGGCAGTCTTTCACCACAGCTTTACATTTATTTCCTAAGGAAACCAGACCTGTGTAGGGACAGAGGGTGGACCCCTCAGAACTTTTAATACTGATTTTTCAGAGGATAAATCCTTCAACTTTCACACAAAGGTGTGGATGCACATGGAAAGAGGATAGGAACCTCAGCATCCTCAGTGAAGGAAAAAGCATCCCTGCACCATAATCCCTCCTAAATTCCAGCCAAACCCCCCATCAGAGGAACTGGATGAGTGTCACAGACTTGGGTAAATCTTTCATTGGAGTTTTACTGGATGCTGGAGAATCCACCACCCCTTGGAAACCAACCTTGCTTGGCTCTTCTACTCACAGAGCAATTTGTTTCCTTAGCTGTAGTGTGGGGAGAGATCCGGATGTGATTTCATGTTGAAGCCTGTAAAGCAAAACTTTGGGAGGCAAATGGGAAAATCAGGGTTTTTTGAACGCTGGGATCCTGCAGGAGCTGGGATTTGGGCTTCATTCTTCTGCATCTTCAGCCACCAGGCTCATCCTAGGCTGGCCTGAGCTTCCTCCTAATTTAATACCTGAGGAGGCTGATTTCCATGAGCCCATTTGCTCTTTGCCCCAGAAACCTTTACCCAGGGCTGAAAAACCTTTTCTTCCTTTATATCCTTGGATTCTAATCACCCCTCAAACAGCCTCCATTGGTCTGTACCCCATCCCTGCCCCAAACCCCATGTGGGACCACCACAAGGGGTGGGATGGTGGCAGTCCTGAACTTCCACCCTGTCCCTCCAAACGCCCCCCGAGCTCTTGGGGATGACCCAGCTCAGTGATTGTGCTTCCAGCTGCCACTCCAGAGCATCTGTTTCCCTTCCCCTGGGTGCAATGGGATTGCTGGAGCCTCCCACAGCCCTTTCAGACAGCACCAGCCTCCCCTCCCTGCCAGCCCCTCTCTCTCCCACCCCCAGTGCCTGCTTAAACCCATTAAGTTTTTAATCTGGCTTGTGTTTACAATCTCCACTTACTGCTGCTCCATTCTTACATTCTTCTGTTTAATTCCTGCTCCCCACTGGTGATTCAGCAGCAGGAGGGCAAAGAGTCCCTCTGGGCTCTAAGGTTTTGCCTTTGTAGGGGTTTTTTTGAACATTTCCTGAAGTGTTCATCCCAGCTGGGGTCTTATTTGTTGCCTGTGGGGCTGGACCTGTGTCCCCACAGCAGAAATGGGCTAGTGGCTGGTGCAGGACTTTCCTGGGAAGGTGTCAGCCCAGTTGTCCCACTGACATCCTCTCCTGGGTGAATGTCCATGGCAGGAGCCTGGTTGAAGTTTCCAAGTGTTGAGGCTTCGATCACCTGCCAGCCAGTCAGCTCAGAGGGCTCATTTTGGCCAGGTCTGAGAGGGTTGGGAAGGGGCAGAAGGACCCCATGTCCCACAGGGGTGCAGGAGGTACAGGATCTTGGAGGTGTAAATCCTTGCTGGATCAGGAGCTGGCAGAGTGTTTGCAGTTTGGGCAGCCCAAGGACAAGACCTCAGGACCCTGGAGAAGAGGCTCTGGACAGTTCACATAACACAGATGTTGCTTTTTCCTAGTTTTTCCCCACGTGCCAAATGCCACCTGAGATGCCCTCAGGTCAAAGGTGCTCAGTTCAGGGTTGAACCAAATAAAACTCTGCCCATGTTTTCATTTCAGTGAGCGAAACTCTTCAACCCAGCCCAAATTTCTTTGCTTTTCCCCAGCTCTGTTTCAGCAGCTGCACTGCAAGGCCATGTGTCCCACCATCCACACAGACAGGATGACCAAAGGACTCTTCATTCCTGGCTCATCCAACAGGAAACTGAGTCACAGACAGGTGATGGCAGAGGGCAGCAGCCACCAAGCCTGGATTAAAACTGTGCAAGGGATGTGCCAACAGGTGACAACAGGAATGGTGCAATCCCTGTGATTTCCTTCATGGGCACAGACAAAGCCCTTCTGTCCCATCCCTACCTCTTCTGCATCCTCTGTATTTCAGGCATCTTTCTCTGCAGCAGCTCCCAGCCCTGCCCAGGCATTTACCCAGCAGAAATATGACTTTTAATTACTATTTTTTATTACTTCCTTTTCATAATTGTACTGGAGGTTCTCTGCTGTTCTGCTTTA
This sequence comes from Parus major, assembly GCF_001522545.3. Lineage (NCBI taxonomy): Eukaryota > Metazoa > Chordata > Aves > Passeriformes > Paridae > Parus > Parus major. The sequence goes on from NC_031770.1 coordinate 110,291,088, forward strand.
ATCTCTATCCTGAGAAATCACTTTCTCAGGCACGATCCACTGGATGGGAAAGGGAAATTAGGACTTCAAAGTGCAGCCATAGGCTTGTTGGCAGCAGAGAAATGTGGGATCCACTGTAGTTTTATCACAGAATGATAAGGGAACAGGGACACCTTCCACTATCCCAGGCTGCTCCAAGCCCCATCCAGCCTGGCCTTGGACACTTCCAGGGATCCAGGGACAGCCACAGCTTCTCTGGGCACCCTGTGCCAGGGCCTGCCCACCCTCAAAGGAAAGAATTTCTTTCTAAGACCTAATCTAAATCTCTCTTCTTTTAGTTTAAATACCATTTCCCCAATGTCCTTTCCCAATCTGCCTGAGGATCTCCTCTCAAAAACTTTGAGGGAGTGGACAAAGTCCTGCAGACCCCCCTGGCCTGACTGTTCCCCACCCCACTGATATTTCCACAATACCCCGTGCTTTGGTGCACATGATGCCCTGGAGTGGCTCCCTGAAACCGAGGCTAGACAAAATTAAGAGAATAAAAGCAGGAATTTATTGAAGGCCTTTAATAGGTTCACCTTGGGCAGTGAAAAGGCTCCGAGGTGCTGCTCCCAAGATGGGCAATGGTCACGAGTTTTTCATACAATTACAAGTTTGGTCCATTTACATATCAGGGATTAATCCTCCAATTACAGCTTCAGGTAATGAAGTTATTTATGCCCAGTTTGCTTCTCTCCCCAGCTCAATTTTGTTTACACTTTTTGGGGCCTGAGACAGTGAGGTGTCCTGGAGTGCTGGGCCTAGAGAGGAGCTGTTTTGTGTGAATAAAATGGGAGAGCAGCAGCTGACAGGTTATGAAGCTTCAGAGTTAAACACTAAAGAACTTGCAGGTTTACAAATAGGTGAAAAAATTAAAGCTAAAATCCTAAGGCATCATACACAGAGGCATTAATTGGATTGAAATATCAGTGTTAAGACTTCAACACCCTTTAACATCTCCTCCCTCCACCCCATCGCTTTTTAGTGTCCCTGTCATTATCATCTGTCAGGACTTGGGGTTGTTCATTGTCTGCCATCTATGGAGGGGGATCATTTTACAGGAAAGGCTTCAGACAATGCCAACATTTATTCCTCAACATGAAGAAATGGAAGTGGATTTTTCATAGGGCCAGCGCTGTTGAGGGTGGGGATGAGGAGCAACTTAAGAATGGAAGAGTTTGTGGGTTTGGTTTTTAAAAGCTGCTCAGCCCTCAGGCCTGGTGCACAGTGGGAAAGAGGAGATTTGGGTGCTGTAGACACTCAGGGGATGGCTGTCACTGCTGTCCCAGGGAAATGGTACAGCACAACTGCATGGACACCTCAGCTCTGGGATGTGGGTGAGGTCTGGTGCTTGGACCAAAGTAGAAAGAGGACACTGAGGCCACCAAAGAACGTTCTGTCAGCAGTGGGGACGCCTCCAGTCGTCCCCTCCATGAGAGGTGTCCAAGACATGCAGGAGCAGCCACCTTTGGAGGCAGCCACGGCTGTAGGTGACATCTCAGGTGAGCAAGTGAGTTACCTGAGGGGCTCCTGGCATGGTGGCCTTATCCAGATACCAAAGCCAGTTCTTTACAAAAAGCCACAAGATCCAGTCCTCAGTCCCTGTCCTGTCCTGGGCATCCCACAGAGGGTTGCCCAGAGAAGCTGTGGCTTTCTCATCCCTGGAAGTGTTAAAAACTGGGTTGGACAGGGCTTGGAGCAACCTGGGACAGTGGAAAGTGTGGCTGGAACCCTTCCAACCCAAACCATTCTGTGATTCTGTGATAACCCAGCATGACCTGCATGGAACTGGGACAAGCAGCCAGCCAGGCCCCTCCTGGAGTGGGTATTCCCACCTTAAGGACACGGGGCTGGGAGAGTGGGAGCTCCACCACACAACCTCCTCCAAACCCTGCAAGAGAGGCTCCTCCTCACAGCAGAACCCCCGAGCCATCAGATTTCTTTTAGACTAAAGCAGCGTGTAATATATAATTGATAATGGTTATTCCTGGTGCACTCCTTGTAATGAAATTTTAATGCTGGGGACAGCTCAGCGTGTGTTCGTGTGTGTGTAATGTAGAGCTGGGTCCTCGTGCTGTTAAACACAGCTCCTCAGCCTTTGTTCTGGCAGCTGGAATCTCAGCTGGCTTCTCAATGTCAGAGAGGACAGCCCCACATTCAGCTGGTGCCAGAATTCCCACCAAAACCAAGAGTCCAGAGCTTGGAGTGGGTGCTGCTCCCGAGAGTTAAAACATGACTCCACCTGATTCCCAGGAGTTTCCCCTGCCAGTCCCTTCCTGGGAATCTGGCAGCCTGTAAATAACATTTCCATCACCTTTGGGTCTCATTAAGGAAGAACTTCAGCTGGAAGCAGGAGAATCTCACCCCACAGAAAGCTGCCTTTTAGTGAGCAGAGCTGCCTTTCTCTTGTCACTGATAAAAGTGTCTGGCAAAAAAATTCCAGCAGTGACTGTTGCAATGCCTTTTCCTTTCTTTTCAGGAGGGGAAATGAACTCACTCTCCCACAGTCTGAGGCTCACACTGGGCTGTGTTTTCCCCTCCACTGGTTTATTTCCACGGGCCAGGGCTGGCAGCAGAACATGGAACTCCCTCCTTGCTCATGGCCAGCCCTAAGTCCTGGAAAGAAGAGGGATCCTGCCTTTGGATCAGGTTTCCCCAGATTCATGGGAATGAGGAAAATGAGCCATCATACCCTTCTCTTTCCTACCCATTGTGGTGTTTGTGAGGGTGTAGGATCAGAACCAAAGGGGACATCAGCTGGACAACCTGATCCAGCTGGAGATGTCCCTGCTCATTCCAGGGGTTTGGGCTAGATGACCCTTAAAGATCCCTTCCAACCCAGACTGTTCTGTGATTCTGTGACCAGTGTTAGCTCCGTGGAGAAACTGGTCCTGGGTCCTTTTTGGGATTTATGTGGTGGGACAATTGGAACAGCATTTTTTAGTCTGTGCCAAGGCTGTGCTGGAAACAAAGTCCTCCCCACACCCTGCCAAGGACGGGGATGTGGAGAAAACCTGCAAGAGTTTGGATGTTTTGTTTGTTTTCCTCTGCTCCAGGTTACAGAGGTAACAAATTTACCAACCATTATCAACACAACTGAACCAGTTGTGCTTATTTTGGGGATTGGGTTGGATATCAGGGAAAGGTTCTTCCCCCAGAGGGTTGTGGGGCACTGAGAAGGCTTCTTGAGGAATGGGCATGGCTCCAAGGCTGCCAGAGCTCCAGGAACATTTGGACAATGCCCTGAGGGAGGTACAGGGTGGGATTTTGGGGTGTCTGCACAGGGCCAGGAGTTGGACTGGGTGATCCTGGTGGGTCCCTTCCAGCTCAGGGCATTCTGTGATTTTATGATCCTAAGTGGTTCATGCCCTTTATTCCCACCCTGTGGCCACTTTGCTGGGCACAGCCCTTGCTCTCTGCAAACACTCCCAGCAGTGTCTGGGTCTCTGCAAGGTGGCTTCATGTCCTTGGTGCCTGTTCAGCCAAAATAACCGGAGCTGGAGTCTATCCCCTGGGGCAGGGGCAAGCAGCTGAGGGCGTTCTGTGGGTCACCCTCTGGGTTCAGGCACTGATGGAAGTCACTGCTGCTGCTCTGGGACTTGCTGTGACCTCACTGGGGCACGATAAGTGTGAACACTGCCAGCTCTGGTTTGCCCAGGCCCTGCCAGGGCTGAGTGATTGATTATTGTCAGTGGGAAATGGAACAGAGTCAGAACACAAGGGCTGGGGTTGAACCTTGACATTTCTCTTTTCACCACTGTCCCCAGAGCCTTTTCAGCCTTGGCCAACTCAGATTTAGCCAAACCATCCCTGACTCGGTTCAGGAGTTGGCATGGGCCAGGGAGCATCCCCAAGAGGTGTTTGGAATGCAGCCACTGTCTTTAGGAGGGTGGGAAAGGTTAATGGTGTGAGCGTGGCCAGGTCTCAGGGATGGAGGTCCGGCTCCAGCATGGATTTATTGTGGAGGTGTAACATCAGCATCAGGCTGGGTGGGAGAGCTGGGGGTGCTCACCTGGAGAAGAGAAGGATCCAGGGAGAGCTCAGAGCCCCTTGCAGGGCCTAAAGGGGCTCCAGGAGAGCTGGAGAGGGACTGGGGACAAGGGATGGAGGGACAGGACACAGGGAATGGCTTCCCACTGCCAGAGGGCAGGGATGGATGGGATACTGGGAAGGAATTGTTGGCTGTGAGGGTGGGGAGGCCCTGGCACAGGGTGCCCAGAGAAGCTGTGGCTGTCCCTGGATCCCTGGAAGTGTCCAAGACCAGGTTGGACAGGGCTTGGAGCACCCTGGGCTGGTGGAAGTTGTCCCTGCCCAAGGCAGGGGATGGAATGGGTTGAGCTTTAAGGTCCCTCCCAACTCAAAACCATTCTGGGATTCTTTGATTCTATGATCAGCTCTGACCCTCATCACTGTGAGGGTTTTTCCCTTTGCCTTTCCTTCATCCCAACCTCTCTCAGCTCCCACCTCCTGCAATAACCATTCCCAGGAGCTGCATCAAAGGGACAATCCCCAACCTGGTAGCCTTCTCTCCTCTCCAAGATCCAGCTGCAGTCTGGAGCTCCCTCCAGGCGCCCAGCCCGAGGCTGTTGGCTGGGTGGTGAACCCTCTGAGCCCCAGGTGGGATGCACAGGCACCCCGGGCTGTGCGTGGTGCTGGGGTGGGTGGGTGCTGCGATGGAGAGGCTCGTGTGAGCCAAGCGTTGTCACGGAAACCGGAGAGTTGGTGAGGAGGCGGAGAGGGGATGCCGAGAGTGCGGAGGATCCGGGGAGGCAGGGGGGCTGAGGGGCTCTCCCATCATCCCTCCGTGCAGAGATTCCCCCAAGGAAGAGACATTTCCCTGCTGCTTTCAGGAGATTGCTGGCTCGGCTCCTCCTCGCTGGAGCTGATGGATTTGTCTGCACTGTTCCTCCTCCGAGTCAAACCCTTCCTCCCTGTACCACCAAAAAGAGAGAGGAAGAGCAAAAAGGAGCTGGAAAGTGAGGAAAGAAAGAGGATCTAGAGGTGTATGGAGGAGAAACGCTGAATTCCCACCGTGCCCATCCCTGTGATTCCTCCGTGGCAGGGTGACACTGGAAGGCACCAATGGAGCATCATCCATCATCCCATGAGTGCTCTGAGGCAAACACAGCCACTCGTCCCCCTGCCTTCCCCAAAAACAGCCTGGTCCCCTCCTTGCCCCTCCTCAGGGAGCTCTGAGAGCTGGGACACCATGGAGGTGACACAGGACCACGGCCATGGCAGGCAGGGCACAGTCCTGGTGTTGCTGTGGGGGCCTCTGTCACTTTTCCATCCCTCTCTGGGACTCTGTTAACAACTAGGATGTTTTTATTCCCCCTGGGAAGTCACCAAAGGCCGTGTCTGGCTGTGGTTCAGTGGCTGGGAGCAGAGGTTCACATGTGGACATCGAGGTGTGCAGAGGGAATTCCACATTGCGTCCATGGTGTGACCCTGGGAACAGAACTCTGGGGCATCCTTGGGGCTCTGCTCACCCCCAGGTTCAGACAAGGCTGGGTCTGAGCTGCTGTGAGCTGTGCCAAGGAATGCTTTAGCAGTTTGGGATGGAGATGGCCAGATCCTACAGGCATGGCAGTAACTCAGGACTGTCTCTTGCCACATGGCTGAGGTGGAGGATGAGACTCCTCAGAGAAATGCCCCTCATGGCCCAGCTTCTCCAGACCTTCCCACAGCTACACTGCCTTGCTGAGGGTGCTCCCATCACTTCCCATGCTATTCTGGGGGCAGGGCACTGAAATCTTCAAGTGGGTCTGTCAGTAGCAGAAGGTAAAGGGAGGGAATTTCATTTCCTGGGAGAGTGGATGAGACTGGCACGAGGAAATGAAGTTCTATGATCTTATTCCTTAACTGTGAGGTTGAAAGTCCTCACAGCAGGGGCTGGGTGACAAGGAGGTGTCCTGAGCAGTGGGACATTTGCTGTGGCTCCATGAAGAGCAGCACAAGGTGTTATTTGTGGGTTCAACTCAAAATTTTGGCCAACTCAAGGAATGAATCCCTATCCAGGTTTAGGATGGGTGTTCCCACACCAAGAGTGATGAGGGCCTGGCACAGGTTTCCCAGAGAAGCTGTGGCTGTCCCTGGATCCCTGGGAATATCCAAGGCCAGCTTGGAGCAACCTGGGATAGTGGAAGGTGTCTCTGCCCATGGCAGGGGGTGGAACTGAATGATCTTTAAGGTCCTTTCCCACCAAACCATTCTGGGATTTCAGGAGTCAAGAGTGCAGCCAAGAGAGAGCCACAGCAGTCCCAGCTTGGAAAATGCATCCCTGGCTGAAAACATTCCTCCACTGTGACTTCCAATCAGCCTCTAAACACGGTGGAAACCACAGGCATATTTATTCTCTTTCAGTTCTTAATCCTGCACTGAAACTGATGGTGGTGATGGATATTAGGGCTGATTGGACATGGCTGATTATTATTATTACTATTATTATTATTTTGCCAGCTGCAGGGTGTGTGACTGTCTCTTGCAGCACTCTGCCTCTTCTCTGCTGACTCCTGGGAACCTGCTTCAATTTAGTCCAGGAGACCTGGAATTACTCCTTAGCAGGATCCTATTGTTATTTTTGTTAGAGGGCTGGGCTTGTTCTGCCTTTTTTCTTCTTTTCCTTTTTTTTTTTAATTTTTATTTTTTCCTCCTTACCTTTTTTATAGGCAGGGAAAAACCCTTACAAATTCTGGATTTGGGTATTTATGGATATATGTGTTTATATAGATGTAATTTATATATCTGTGCATCTCCCACACTGGTGAAGCCCCTTGAAAATGGCCATCCTTTATCACCCCATTCCATCTTCTCCTCCTCCTCCTCCTCCTCAGCTTTACTCACCCAAATTCACACACCGAACATACAAAGAAATAAATATTTATTTATCAGAGTATTTAAAGAGCATTGCTTAGCTAAATGCTGCTCTGAGCTGGAGACAAAAGGGGAAAAAGATGCAAATTGAAGAAATGGGAATGGAGAAATCAACACAAAGACCTAATCTGAGTCATCTGTGGACTGCAAATCTCTTGGTGATGGAACTTGATTAATGCCCCTATTTGAGCTGGTCTGTGGTTTAGGGAAGAATTATGATGTCACATTTTTAAGCTTTGGGTCTCTTGTGACTGTTTCTGGTTGTTTTTTTTTAAGATGGTGTTATTTTTTAGAAAATTCTCAAAAAAACCCCCCAAACCTCAAAAAATGTTCTCCCTCCTCCAAAAACTCCAACCATCCTGCCCTGAGCATTTTCTCAGCTTTGACTTTTGATTTGCAGTAGATTTGATTATCAGGAACAAGTCTTGGACATGTCATAAACTTCAGTGTCACCTGGCAAGTGTGGGGACTGTTTCTAAATTGGGGAAACTGAGGCACAGAGGGAGGCACCTCTTGGAGCTTAGGGCTTTTGAGCACTCTGATGGAAAAAAAGAGATTCAAATACAAGTCTGTGAGCAAAAAGCACCAAAATCAGGCGATTTTCAGGCTTTACAATGCAGTATATTTTCATTGCAATGACCAGGATTTGGGAATTGTCTGGATAGGCAGAAAATGCAAAATCCCAGGGAAAGTTTCTCCCCAAAGCATAACTGGAGGTTAATTTGTGTCTGAGAGGGTCCTGAGGTAAGTGTTTGTCTAAATATATATATTTAAACTCCAGATCCTGTTGTGCTCTGTATAAACACCATTTTTTTTTTTTTGGAAGTCAGCTGAGCTTTTAATCTTTTGGGCTTCTGAGGAGATGTTCTATTTAGGGAACAGTACCAAAACCCCAAGCTCCTGACCACTTGCTAGCGCTCAGCAGAAGGAAACCTTGTGCCTCGGGGGCTCTGGGGACTCGGTGCTTTTGAAGGTGAAGTCGCAGGGAAATCCTTGCAGCAGGAAGAGCAGCTCCTGCCTCATCAAACCGACAAAATAAATAAAATAAAATAAAGAAAAGGGAAAAAAAAAAGAGAGAGAGAGGAAGAGCTTTGGGTGATCCTGTGGTCTGGATGCCCTGGGTGCGGGAGGGATGCAGGGATGGGATGAGGGGATGGGATAAGGAATGGGATGCAGAAATGGGATGTGGGGATGTGGGATGCAGA